>NC_092024.1:24758341-25038341 GCF_042242105.1 Pempheris klunzingeri | reverse complement strand
TCTTCCCTCTTTGTTTTTATTTCCTTTTATTGCTTTTTGTTTCCGTGTGTGTGCGACAGTTTTCGGGTTGTTTCTGGCCGCCTGTAGAGGTCAAAGGTCAGAGTGCATTTGGTGTTCTTTTCCAATGAAGCTATAAAGACAGAAACACTGGTCGTGTGCGAGGCACATCTACAGAGAAGACAACAAATGTAAGAAGCTCTGCTCTCCCTTGTATTTTCTTTGTATATTATAAACATTTATTTAACTCAAGTTGCAGTTTCAGGTAAACAGATATTTTCAAATGTGTATGCTCCAAAAAAATAATCATTAAAATGTTTGCAAAGTATGAAGTAAAGCCGGAGTCCTGTGCTCTGTCTGGGGGGGGGCGGACAGGAGCCCAAAGTGTGTGGACAGCTGGTCGTCACGGCCGTGTGGGGGTATCGCTGTCTGCACACGCACCAGACTACATTCACAAAACCACTCATTTTAGAACACAGGAGCTGCTGTTCAGCTGCTGCCTCCATCAGTCTGTTTGGGTTATTGTGGGACTTATGGGTCACTTTATATTATTATTATCCAACATAAAAACATATTTGTGCCACTCACAATAACAAACCAACTGATGGAGGCAGCAGCAGAGCAGCAGCTCCTGTGAGCTAAAATCACTGTTTTAGTGAATGTAGTCTGGTGTGTGTGCAGAGAGCGATATAACTGCTGCTTTAATTCAATTACAATTCATTTCACCAGAAAAAGGAATTTCCACCAGTCTGAGAGCCTCATTTATTTATTTGAAGTTATATTTACATTTGGCTTATTTCACACACGCAGTAATAAAATATCATTCAGGTCATTCAGGTCAACACCAGCAGGAAACTGAGCCAACGGTGAACTGAGCCTTTAATCCAGCCGTAGTTTGGGGTCATAAAGCAGCAGATTTCACTGAAGGTCGACCTGCTGAAGCAGCGAGGCTGCTATAGCACACCAATTAGCTAGTCAGCTAATTAGCATGCTAATAAGCTAACCAGTGGCAGCATTAGAAGGACGCTGCCGCTGCAGGATCGGTTATCGGTCCCTGTGCCCGTCTGTCTGAAACAGTCTGTGATGTCACTTCCTGTGGGGTTTTGGAGCGTCAGCCGTCGGCCATCTTGTCGATGGCGGTGAGCGGCGCCAGGATGCGGCTCTTGTTGGTCTCCACGATGTGTCCGTTCTGGATCATCTCGTCCAGGATGATGTGGACTCGGTCCAGGTTGAACATGATCTGATGATGACGGGTCAAGTTAACACAAACTAAACACAGTCACACACACAGGAAGTACAGACGGCGGCCGGCGGGTTCAAAGGATACGTCCAGTTCGCTCTGTGGGAAACAAACAAACAGATTATCAGACGGGTTCTGGCGTCTCGAAGAACCCGACGCTGAATCCTGAGTGTCGACGTGTGAACTCACCACACGGCTGAAGTATTTATCCAAAACCTCCACGAAGTTATGAACCAGCTCGTAGACGGAGAGCTCGTTCTGTGGAGACAAGAATCATCAGAAAACTGTTATCAGGGATGGAACCTGCTGGTTTAACCACAAACAGCGGTTCTATCGCTCTCAGCACACACACCAGACTACATTCACTAAAACAGGGATTTTAGAGAACAGGACACAGGAGCTGCTGCTCTGCTGCTGCATTGATTAATTAATTTGTTTGTGTTGTTGTGTGAGTTTGGTGTTTAAAACTATTTGTTCATCTTCTAACTAACCTGTTAAAAAAGAAAGTCACAGCAACTAAACCAGCAACCACAAGGTTCCACAAGGTAAAACCCCTGTTTTAGTGAATGTAGTCTGGTGTGTGTGCTGTTTGTGGTTAAACCAAAAGGATCTTCCAGGTCTCTCTCTGTAGGGATCCTTTCCATGATGCTGTCACACACTGAGAATAACACTCTGAGGTGATCTACTGGACCAGTTCCAACACTTTTACTACCTACCAGTCCTTCAGACAGACGGTTAGAAACACGGAGGCCTCCCTTCAGTTTTCGGTGTGTTACTCACCTCTGTGTCTGTGACTCCGACCACGATGTACAGAGCGGCGTACTGACGGTAGACCAGTTTAAAGTCCTTGTACTCCACAAAGGAACACTGAGAAGCAGCAGACAGCGGCACAGTTAAAGGGACATACCACCGTTTTTCTACCTACTGATGAGTTGCTCTGACAGTCACCTGGTCTTTCTTGCGGCTCAGGCAGCAGCGCACCACGTCGGCCTCCAGCAGCGCCCTCCTGCTCAGCTCCACGGCCTGGTAGTACCTGGACAGCCGGGTCTGACCCTGCCGGTTCACCATCAGCACAAACTTTATCATCCTCTGATTGGCCGGCCGCCTGCCTGGCACACAGCGCAGGGACAACACGTCACTTTACAGGCAGAAAGAATCTAATTCTCTCTAAATTCAGCTGCAGAAACACCAGTTCTCCTCAGCCTGAACATTTGATGCCTTCAAATGAGACAACATGAACTTAAAGACTTATGACACCTGCACAGGTGCTTCATTATAAAGGACACTGGTAGAAACACTGTTGGGCGACAGTTTTCCCTGAGATTAAAGAATGTGACTCAGAAACATGAGTCTATAAAGTTTATAAAAGTCTGTTATCAGGGATCAAACCAGCTGATCAAAGGCCCAAACAGGAAACAGGAAGCTCTCCTCAAACATACCAGACTCCACTGACAAAAACAGGGATTTTACACGGGGGTTACTGGTCCACTGCTGCTTGGATGGGTTACTTTGATTGTGTTATTGTGTGTTACACAGATATTATATTGGATCCAAATTAAGCCTCTAAAACACCAAAGTCACACAGTAACACAAACACACTGACTGATGGAGGCAGAAGCTCCTGAGTCCTGTTCTCTAAAATCCCTGTTTTAGTGAATGTAGTCTGGTGTGTGTGCAGAGAGCGATAGAACGGCTGTTTGTGGTTAAACAAGAAGGATCACAGTCACGTGTACTGAACATTATCATGAATGTTTCTTCGACTTACCAGCAGTTGTTAGCTTGAAACTGAGCTGCAGCTAATAGAGCTCCATCACACAGGCTAATGCTAACAACATCAAGCTAACTCCTGTTAGCTTGTTTTATGTGTTTATGACAACGAGGCGCCGCAGCCGCTCGGAATCACGGTTAAATAAAAGTCTAATGAGCGTTAAAGTTAAATAAAGGTTAAATAACTATGACACAAATAGAGAGGCTTCACTTTCCAGCGCTGCGAAGCTAACGACAGCTGTTAGCACTTCTAACGCATGCGCAGTAAAGCCCCAATATGGTGCGTTCATGGAACAAATACTAATTGTGAACTTTAGGACTCAGATGATATTTCAGGCTTTAAAATAAAAGCATTAAATGATATTTTAACTATACAGGAAATGTACATGTTTCTTAGCAAAAGCATAAAGCCGCATAAAGGCCTGCTTACTTTACACTCTAACTACAATCACAGTATAAAATAAGAAATATAACAAAGTAAGAGGACGTCAGCAGTAAGTTAATACACAAAACTAACAATAGAATAAAGACAGATTATATTCTAGATGTTTTTAAACATGCAAATATAATATTTAATCACACGTACAGTCAAAGCGCCGACTGTAAGATGGAAGAGAGAGAACGTCTGTATTCTTTTGGAAATAACATTTGGTATAAAATGAATTTAGTGTCCCTATATTCAAAATATAGACTGTCCTAACATACAGATATCTGAGTGTGTTTAAAACGACACCCGAGTGTCCAAGAGGATGGAAAACATGAGTGTGGTTGTGGTTTCTTGTCAGTGCTCTGTTCTACATATCTACTACCACTGAGGGTTAGGGGGGTCATTTCATTCATCAGTTTAGAGGCTTTAATTAGTGTTTGGTTACTTGTGTCCTCTATAAAACACACGTCACAGGAAAAACAGGGTTAATGCACAATAAACACACTAAACATCAGAAGTTAAATACAGTTAAACACTCTTCAGAACGCCTTAAGAACTGGAGCACAGAGACCAGTGCCACTGGTTGGGAATCAGTTCCTTAAACGGTAGAATTGATGGAGTCTGAATCAGTCAAATCAGAAATATTTTATTTATCTTAAACTGGGTTATAATTGCTCCCATTCTGCCATAGAAATATTTAAAAGCATGGACAAATTATAAGGAAAGAATAATCAAATAGTAAGTATCTAATAAGTAGTGCTTCATATTATAATGTATAAAACAATATATAGAGCAAAAAATAGAAAGTAAGAAATATATGAAATGTGCAGAATAACAAATGAAGTAATAATTTCCTATGTTTTCCCGGTGCCCTAAATGTTACATAGTGTATTTGGATGACGGGGAGAAAACAGGATGAATGTTTTCCCGTCATGCAGCGCGGCTGGGTTCTCCCTCCGTGACCATCGCATCCAGGGAGAGAGAGAGAGAACAGTAATGGCGGCCGGATAGATCCACACACAAACACCGAGTCCGCAATCAGCCGCACTCACCGCAGCCCTCCGGGGGCAGCCAGGCTCTCACACCGCGCCGGAGCCAGCGCGACAGACACGGAGCGGGGACACGGGCTCCAGGGGGGCCGGGAATCCTTCAGCGGACCGTTACTGTCTGGGACTTTCCTTCTACTTTTCTAAAAAAAGGAAAAAAAGAAAAAAAAAACATGGATGAGCACCCCGGCGGAGGAGGGGTCGGAGCCCCGCGACAGCCTCCGCCGCAGCAGCAGCAGCAGCAGCAGGGGAGCAACAGCAGCGCTAATCCGGCGATCGGAGGAGTCATGGTGCCGCACCAACCGGACGAGCTGCCCCGGCCGCAGCAGCAGTACACCATCCCCGGCATCCTGCACTACATCCAGCACGAGTGGGCCCGGTTCGAGATGGAGAGGGCGCACTGGGAAGTGGAGAGGGCCGAGCTCCAGGTTAGCACACTTAGCTTAGCACTGAATGCTAACAAGGCTAGCCCAAGCTAAGGACAACAACAACCGGGGACGCGGTCCGGTGTAACGGTACCGGGTGATAGAGGGCTGTTTCTGGTTACCGACAGTTGGCCTCACAGGCGGCTCCACTGGGGGTTTGAGCCACGGTTCGTCAAACCGCCGCTGACGGTCGCCTCTGAGCGAATGTTTGTAACCTAGCGGGCTAAGCGGCTAAGCTAACGGGTCAGAGCACGGATAGCGGAATGCGCCTGGTTACCGTTAGCCGTTAGCCGTTAGCTTCACAGCGCTGTCAAAGGGTAACTTAGCACTTAGCACACATTGTTGTCACTTTCCTCTGTTAGCTTATGAGTCTTTACCCGCATCACGGTGTGAGAGCACCGAGGCGCTTTACTGTGGACATGGAGGCAGTGATTAGTAAAGGAGAAGTGAATCCAGATGACAGTCGGCTAATCTCCACATGCAGCCATTTTGGTTTGTCACCCTAGCCAGCTAATGCTGCCGGCTAACGGTGAATAACAGCCGGGCCGCTCACTTAATCAGCCGTGTGTGTGTGTAAAGGTGTTAAAAAGCCCGTATGACAGGTTAATGAGACTGAAAACAGTGTTAGCATTACACACACAGCCTGAGTGTGTGTGTGTGTGTGTGTGTGTGTGTGTGTGTGTGGTGGGGGGGGGCAGTGACCTGACACACTGCACTCTTGTTCCCAAATTTGGATCTGCTCCCAAAGTGGATTTAAGGTTGATCGGCTCCATCATGGCCGATACTGACCAGATCACAGCCCAGCTAGTAAACACTGACACAAAGCTTTGGTGTATCAATACTGGGACTGATCAGTACTGGGACTGATCAATACTGGGACTGATCAATACTGGGACTGATCAGTACTGGGACTCCTTATTAAGATGACACATGGACGCCCCTCAGCAGCCCTCCCACCTCCAGCAGCTGGTCCTCAGGATGTGACTGAGGCCATAACACACTCAGACTTCTCCAGAGGTATCAAATGGATGAAGCTCCTGTTGATTAGAGAGTTTATAGATCCAGATGTAGAACCAATAGAAAGGAAAAGACACTGATTAACACATTTGCTGCACCGCAGGGCAGTTTTAGTACCTAGAGTCGCTTCAAGCCATCACACACAGTGTGTGTGTGTGTGTGTGTGTGTGTGTCTGTGTGTGAGAGTGAAGCACTGAAATGTGGGACAGTTCATGTCTATGTTATAACACACCCTGCAGCAGGCAGACTGGAGGCTGTGTGTGTGTGTGTGTGTGTGTGTGTGTGTGTGTGTGTGTGTGTGTGTGTGTGTGTGTGTGTGTGTGTGTGTGTGTGTGTGTGTGTGTGTGTGTGTGTGTGTGTGTGTGTGTGTGTGTGTGTGTGTGTGTGTGTGTGTGGACAGGGCACTCTGTGTTTGCTCTGCTCTGACTTGTTGCTGCGTTGTGACACTGGATGCCTTCAGCATGAGTCTGTCAGAGTTTGTGATAAGAGCCGAACACACAGACGGCTGCTGACTGCAGAGCGGAACAGAGTGAGCGAAGGTGTCGACACTCCTGCCGTTAACGTTTACTGAGGGAGGAGGGGGGGCGATCAGGGAGGGCGATCAGGGAGGGCGATCAGGGAGGGCGATCAGGGAGGGCGATCAGGGAGGGCGATCAGGGCGGGCGATCAGGGAGGGCGATCAGGGAGGGCAACGTACTCGTACACTCTGAGGAAAAGCTTCATGAACACCAGGACCAGGACTCTCTGGTGTCAGCTGACTCTGAGGAGCAGCAGGAGGTTTGGTTAGATTTTAAACGAGCTTTTGTTAAACTTTGATTTTGACAGATTTAAAGGGTCACTCCACTGTTTCTCCCCCTGGGTCCTCTCCGTCCACATCCTGGTGTCTGAGTGGTGAACGGAGAGGTTTGACAGCACAAGTCATCCTTTAATAAGCCACAACGAATCACTGTTCAGGAGGTTAAATACAGTTTTTGTTTTCAAACCATCAAACTTGTTTCTGCACTGAAGTAGAAAGACGACCTGATGAAATCATCCTCACACCGTCGGCACGCTTCAGACCAGCCGCCAGTGTTGCCAGTGTTGCCAGTGCTCCCAGTGCTCCCAGTGCTCCCAGTGTTGCCAGTGTTGCCAGTGTTGCCAGTGTTGCCAGTGTTGCCAGTGTTGCCAGTGTTGCCAGTGTTCCCAGTGTTCCCAGTGTTCCCAGTGCTCCCAGTGTTCCCAGTGTTCCCAGTGCTCCCAGTGTTGCCAGTGTTGCCAGTGTTGCCAGTGCTCCCAGTGCTCCCAGTGTTGCCAGTGCTGCCAGTGCTGCCAGTGCTGCCAGTGCTGCCAGTGCTGCCAGTGTTCCCAGTGTTCCCAGTGTTCCCAGTGTTCCCAGTGCTCCCAGTGTTCCCAGTGCTCCCAGTGTTCCCAGTGCTCCCAGTGCTCCCAGTGCTCCCAGTGCTCCCAGTGCTCCCAGTGCTCCCAGTGTTCCCAGTGTTCCCAGTGTTGCCAGTGCTCCCAGTGTTCCCAGTGTAACAGCAGTAAATCCCACTGAACGCCACCATGACTGTGTTGTTGTGCAGAAATCCCGTCTCAAACCACACAAACGCTTCTAAATCCATTATTGGTCTAATTTGCCTAATCTTCACGCTTCTTCAGATTTGGTGGAAACACAAACACTCTGAAGAGACTGAATCCAGTGTTTCTACGTTTAGTTTCTGGGACTAGTCGGACTAAAGAGCCTCATTGTTGGTGTGAAGTATTAGAAAATCTCTCAGCTACATGTTTTAGTCCTTTATCATTATTTACCAAAGGGTTTGTGTGAAGTGGATCTCTGAATGATCTCCCAGAGATCAGGTGGACGTGTGTTCTGTGTGAGCGTCTCCGTGTCGGCACAGTGAAGCGATCCGATGGGTGCAGCGTGTTCATGTTTGCTGTGTTAACCGGGCAGAGTCGACCGGCTGCACCTGCCTGCGCTGTCGGCACGGTTTGTCCAGGAAGACTGTCACACACACAGGGCGCCGTTGTTGTGGTGAAATACCAGAATAGCCCTTTAGTAGCCGTCCTGTTGAAGCTCCACAGGAAGCAGCCGATGGGTTTTATGGTCCAGGTTTGTTAAAAGGACCTGAGCTGTAAAATATTGATGGCGAGTGTTTCAGTGGCCATTAGAGCAGAGCGAAGGCACCTCCACACCCTGAACCTGACCTCTGGCACAGAACATGTTAGTGTTCACCTGAGGTGCTGCAGGTGTCCTACAAACAGGAAGTGACTGACTGTAGCTGCAGCTGATGGGGGGCTTGTGTCCTCCTCAGAGTCATAAGTGAGATCACTTGGTGAAATGTGTAGACTAACCGGCTCCGTGGCAACGTTTTACTTCCTGGTTACATCAGCGTCACCAAGGCACTGATGCCTCAAAGACTTCTGGGTGAATTAGGCCGCTGCTGGTTGGTTGGTTGCACCCGACCTTGGTGGTTTTACCAGACACCAGAAATAGTTGCAGTGTTAAAGCATTAAAATAATTTTCCTTTAATCATAAAGGAGTTATTTTACAGCTTGGACGCCTTTTCTTTGTATGTGTGAACTGTATCCTGTATGTGTGAATCAAAACTGCTGATGACTTGAAATTTCCCCATTGTGGGATAAATAAAGGAATATCTATCTATCTATCTTTTTAGACGGCATTAAAGCTGCCAGTCTGTGGTCGTGTTCCTGAACGTCACAGAGGATCTTTGTCTTTTGTTTGAATTATACTTCATGTAATGTTCTATGCCATGGAGCCAGACGTGACGTTCATTCTGCAAAGACCTCCTCTGATTGGTTGGTCTCAATGCTGTCTTTAAATCCACCAGACTCCATTGACAAAAACAGTCATTTTACCTGGCAGAACATGGGAGTTGCCGGTCTAGTTGCTGTGAGTTTTGGTGTTTAAACACATCAGTTTGGATCTGAATTAACTCTTTAAAACACCAAAGTCACACAATAACACAAACTAACTGACTGATGGAGGCAGCAGCAGAGCAGCAGCTCCTGTGTCCTGTTTGCTAAAATCACAGTTTTTGTGAATGTAGTCTGGTGGCATTGAGGAGAGCATAGCTGGATGTAACGGCGTGAGCTCCCCATCAGAAAGGGCCGTCTGACGGCAAGTTACAGTGAAGTTAATGTTCTAAACATAGCGTTTTACACACAGCCAGGCTTAAGGCCAAAGGTCATCCAGTGTACCTGGTGTATCGGTAGGCGGGGCAGCGCTGCGGTGGCTCCATGTTTTGGTAAAGAGGGCAGGACGGCAGGCAGGCTGTAATTAGGAGGCTTGGCCTACTGGGCCCTGCTCTGACAGCCCCGTCCCAGCTGGACGCTAAAAGTAGACCAGCCTGAAATAACACACACACACACACACACACACTCTGATGTTCAACTGCCTGTCAGTCACAAAATGAGAATTAAACCAACTTGACGACTTTTTCTTGTTGGTTTAAACTTCAATATTTTAGTTACTTTGAGTAAAGACACTATTGGAGTGTTTGTCTATTGACCTTTACTGCGTGTGTGTGTGTCTCTGTTTGTGTGTGTGTGTGTGTGTGTGTGTGTGTGTGTGTGTGTGTGTGTGTGTTAATGACGCAGTTGTTCAGAGGAATGAATGGCCCTTAAGACCCTAACCCCCCCTGTTTATCTGTCAGCTCGGTAAATCTGGGCCAGTGAGCTCACTTCATCACAGTCCTCATCATCACCCCGGCGCTCTGACCTCACTCCAGCTCCCCGGGGAGCGCTTGATTCATGCACACCAGGTGCACTGGTCGGGGCGGGTGTTGTGACTTCACTCCTAATCCGAGAACTCACTAGAAAACTCCTCAGGTCTAAACAAACTCTGCTGACTGTCGTCCCAGACAAGCACACTAACTCACTGACAGGCTCAGAGTGTTATTCTAAGTGTGTGACAGCATCATGGAAAGGATCCCTACAGAGAGAGACCTGGAAGATCCTTTTGGTTTAACCACAAACAGCACACACACCAGACTACATTCACTAAAACAGGGATTTTAGAGCTGCTGCTCCATCAGTCAGTGTGTCTTTTAAAGGGTCAGTCCACATATAACGCTGTATTTGTGTTGCACACAACAGCACAAGCTAACTAACTGATGGAGGCAGCGTAGATCAGTAGATCATAGATCAGTAGATCAGTTGATCAGTAGATCATAGATCAGTAGATCATAGATTTCTATTACGATTTTTCTCATGTTGAAAAGACATTTCTTCTTCCCTCTTCATCCCTCTTGGACTGGGTCGGTGTCTAGTCAGCCTTGAAATTCAGATAAATTCAGATGTCACACTGTTTCTTTCTCCACCTCACGGCCGAAGGTCTGAGGACCAGTGTGAGCGCCGGGGGGGGGGGGGTCGTCTCATTGAAACGTTGAAATGAAGGAGGTGCTTCTTGGTTGTGTTGGTGCAGATCTGACATCACTGGTGATCAGAGGGGCAGAGAGCAGCGCTGAGGCCGAGCAGGAAGTCTACAGTCTACCCTCACATTTGTTTTTGGTCTTAAAACATTAAGAGCTTAAAGGTCGATTCTGTGGGATTTTCCTAAAAAATGCTGCACAGACTCTTACGAAATAATCCCCATCATTTAGGACCCACTCAGACTGTGTCAGCGGGCGGCAGCGGTTGGCTTTCACCCGTCGGCAGGCGCCCTGACCCTGACCACGGCCGGGGGGTCGTCCGGTGCCGTCGAGCTGGGGAGGAGGGGCCTGATCGTTCTGCCTCTAAAGCAGCGCTGAGCGCTTCCTCAGGCGCCAAACATGGTAACGACGGGACGGCGGCACATTTAAATCTGCTGACATGAGAGCGACAAAGGGCGCCGCGCTGGTCTGTCGACAGCAGACATGTTTGACGGGGGGCAGCGGGCCGCCGGCCCCCATCAGACCGGTTCAACTCTAAACTGGAGTTTGGCTTCATTATTTTTGACACGACATCATGCTGTCATGTGACGTGTTGCTAATGCAGCACCTGGTGGATGTGACCGCTCAGGCCGGCTTGTTAATGTGGCAGGACGTGTCCCACAGTTTAGAGGCTTTAACAGCACAAGCGTGACGGTTTAGCCGCAGTTATTTTAAGGTGAAATAGTTGCATAATGTTGTTTTAAGAGCTTAAGGAAGTTACATGAGAAACATCATGTCAGCAAGAGGAGCTGTGGCTCAGACTGACGGACACGAAGCCGTCACACTGACGGACACAGAGACGTTCAGGTTCAGTCCACCAGAAGCAGCACAACACCACCTTAAACACTAATGTAACAATACCAGAGTGGCAGTGAAGGCATCATCTGTTCCTGTAAATGACTCGCAGTGACATCACTGCTCTGGTTCGTGAGGCAGCGTGTTTTTGGTGGAGTTTTCCTTTAAGTAATGTGATCAGCGGCCGACCTGGTGCTCTCTGAACGTGGTTTGGTTGTTTACACACACACACACACACACACCTTGTGGTATGTCGGGGATCTCGGGGGTGGTGAGGAGCTGTGGCTGTCAATCACAGAACCGTCCAATCAGAGCACAGCTGAGTTAGTCTTAGTGCTCTGTTATGTAATCCTCCCCCTAGACGTCCCAGCTCACTCCCTACCCGTCTCTCCCTCTCTGTCTCTGTCTGTCTCTTTTGGCCGGGGAAGGACCTCTGGTTTCCCCGTCGTCATGGCGACCTTCACCGGAGGAAGTGGCGACCCCCTGTTGCCATGGGCACCCTGGCAGAGAGCGCTCTGTATAAATAGCTCTCAGCCTCCGGCCTTCGTCAGTGTTGGGTTTCAGGAGCAGCTGCTCACAGACAGACAGATGGACAGAGAGACAGACGCGCAGTCAGACAGGTGGACAGTCAGACAGGAAGTGTGCAGGTAGATGGAGGTGATCCGGACATTTGTCTCTAACTCCATAACAATAAAGTTTTTCTGTACAGAGAAACTTTATAACTTCAGACACAAACTCTTTTCTAACTTCAGAAATATGACAAAGATCTGTTCGTTTCTACGACGGTGAATTTGGGCCACTGTAGGTCAAAAAACAATAGTAAAGTAGTGCAGTGATATTTAAACAAACGAATAAAAGTTTGTGAAAACCAGCTGTTTATGATGATCTGGTGTTGAATAATAAGTTGGATTGTAAAGTGTAATTCATCACGTCATGAATAAATCTGTGACTTTAATGTGTGATTTTATAAAATCAGAGTTTTTATTTGAGTTTTTTAGATTTACAACTAATCTTATAAATTCAGTTTTTTTGTTTTTATCTTAATTTTGTGTTTTTTTATCTTAACTTTGTGTTTTTTTTAGCTTAATTTAGTGGGTTTTTTAGCTTAATTTTGTTTTTTTTAGCTTAATTTTGTGTTTTTTTTAGCTTAATTTAGTGTTTTTTAGCTTAATTTAGTGTTTTTTTTAGCTTAATTTAGTGTTTTTTTTAGCTTAATTTTGTGGGTTTTTTAGCTTAATTTTGTGGGTTTTTTAGCTTAATTTTGTGTTTTTTTTAGCTTAATTTTGTGTTTTTTTTAGCTTAATTTAGTGTTTTTTTTAGCTTAATTTAGTGTTTTTTATTTAGCTGCAGTTGCCCTAGTCCGCCGTCACAGAAACGACCTGAATGTGTTATTTTTACTTCACATCTCTGACTTTAGTTTGTGGAACTGGAGGAAACTGTAACATGGAGTCCGCTCACTGCGACGCTGCTGCTCCTGTAGTTTGTCTTGATTTGGCCGCGGTGGATGAAGCTCGATGTTATTTAAAGTGTTTGTTTCCTCCGTCCCTCAGAGGTTTCACTTTACAGCGTCGGGTAATAAATCACCTCATTTGTTCTCACGCTGAAGCTCCACGTCGATTCCTCAGATGTTTTAGACGTTTTAAAAACCAGCGATGCCAAGAAAGAAATCTGTCAGAGGATGAAGTGATGAAACAGACGTCAATAAAGTGTTTAGTGTGAACGTATTCTGAACCAGACTGAACTGAAAGTGTCTGGGCCACAGGTCTAACGTTACAAGAATAAAGCTGTCATTTTATGAGAATAAAGTTTTTAATGAGGAAAAAAAGTCCAAGTTATGAAAATAAAGTCAGTCAATCAAAACTGATTCATTACAAACATTATTTCACTTTCCATAAAGAGAAGAACAGAAGAAAGTCTTTCATGAATCCAACGATCCAAGAATCCCCACGTGAGCAACAAGCAGGCGACAACGATGAGAAAAGAGTCATTTCATTCATTAAAAGTCAGAAAATGGTGAGAATAAAGTTTATTTTTTTATCCTAGAGGGGAAATATCAGAAGAGCAGTGAGTTAAAATACAAAATGTGAAGCTAAACTTCAGTTTAAGTTTCACAAATAAAATACGTCATCTGTTAATTTTTCTCTCTGCAGATTTTTTTCCTGCAAAGTGACTTAACTTAATTCTCATAATTTCACCACTGTTCATGAAAAATGATGACTTCATTCTCTTAAAAGTGTTACCTCACTAAAAGCTGAGGGGCTCCAGGTGCGGCCATGTTTGTAGTCCTGTGTGGCCATGTTTGTAGTCCTGTGCGGCCATGTTTGTAGTCCTGTGCGGCCATGTTTGTAGTCCTGTGCGTCCTCTGTACCTGTACCTGAGCTTCACGTGGCTCTGGAGGTCACCTGTCCCACATCTGCTCTCACTCTCATGTCGGACGTGATGAAGCACATGGCGTCATGGTTCCAGAGGAAAGCTCGGTCACATGTGACACTGAGCCTTATTGTATTTGTGCTCATGTAATCAGCACAGAAGGCGTCAACATCTGTGTGTGTGATGTCTCAGGGAAGAGGGGGTTTGGGTCAGGACTTCAGCGCCGGTGTCGCTCGCTCTGGTGGTGGACGGCGTGAATTAACCGTCTCTCTCCCTCTGTGTCTCCAGGCGAGGATAGCGTTCCTGCAGGGGGAGAGGAAAGGTCAGGAGAACCTGAAGAACGACCTGGTTAGAAGAATAAAAATGTTAGAATACGCTTTAAAACAGGAAAGGTAAGAAACCTTCAGCTTTCTCAACACCCTTTATCACTGAACCATTCCCCAAACCTCCCCTCAGGGTTCAGAGGGACTTCCTGTCTAACACAGATTTGCATTTATGTTTATTATTTTTATTTATTATTTATTTATCAGTTTTACCCCTGAGTCTGTTTTTAATTAATTACACATCAAATGACCATATTAGCTTTACTAGAATATGGTTTGAATATGGGATACTTTGATCTGAACTGAGCCTTTAAAACACCAAAGTCACACAGTAACACACACACTGACTGGTGGAGGCAGCAGCAGTGTCCTGTGAGCTAAAATCAGTGTTTTTATGAATGTAGTCTGGTGTGTGTGCAGAGAGTGATTTCAGTCACTATTACCAACCACAATTTAGAAGAAAAAGAAAAGTGGAAGACAAAATAAAGGAGCTGTAGTGTAGCTGATCACATGCAATGATTGATCCATTATTTCTGATCGTTGTAGGTGAAGTTTAAGACTAAACAGCTTAAAAAACATAAAAATTATAGACAAACAAAAGCTGAAACCTCCAGACTGGATAAAGAAGCTTCACGTTTTAATATCTGATGTTTAAATGTGTTTCTGTTTGTTTCCTCAGAGCAAAATACCACAAGTTAAAATATGGAACCGAGTTAAACCAGGGGGAGATGAAGATGCCAAGCTTTGAATCAGGTGGGTGATGGAAGGAGAACAGGGGAGTGACGGAGGGCCTGGTCTACCACAGACCAGGTCTCTGACTGTCTGAAGTACTGTTACGCACTCGTCTTCCTCCTCCTCTCCCTTTAATCCCTTCTTCTCAGCCTTATATCTTATATCTCTATATCGAAGGTTTTACTGTCTGGATCAGAGAATTGAGCAGCTCCTAATTATTAATTATCATCAGATTAGATGATGATGATGATGATGATGATGAAGACACTGCTCGTGCTAATTATTGTAATAAAAGCTTTAACAACAAGAGACAGAAGAAGCAGATGTGTTCAGTTGCCTAAATGTTCCTCTGTAATTAGTTTCCAGCTGTGTGTTGGCTGACAGGCTTCTTCATCATCATCATCATCATCATCATCACGGTGCCACAAGAATAAGAAGACAAACATTATGATGTCAGAGGAATACAGTAAACTATCAGTAACAGTTCAGATGGATGAACAAAAGACATTCAGGCTTTTTCTCTTTTAGGCTTCAACAAATGTCAGAAACGTCTTTAAGCCGAGCAAACATGCTGACCAGAGTTTCCTCTCCTGTTGGTCTGTTCTGTCTGTGTTTGTCCTTCAGACACCAAAGACTCGGAGGTCTCTGCCGTCCCTGCCAACAGTCAGCTCACCTGGAAACAAGGAAGGCAGCTCCTCAGACAGTAAGAGCCCCCCCACGGCACTTTACCGACCGGCAGGAGCAGCTGTTGTGGGAGATGATGCTACATGAGCAGAGAGAACAGTCTGTGCTGTTCCTTCTTCTGAAGGGGGAGAAGACCTACAACACCCAGAATGCACTGCACCTACACCCCACAGAGCACTCTGTAGTTAACACAGCCGACCAGGGCCCGAGCCGCTTTAGCTCACGTACAGAGAGCAAGCGAACGCAGCGGACCTGAGCTCACCTGAGCTCACCTGGGCTCACCTGGGCTCACCTGAGCTCACCTGAGCTCACCTGGGCTCACCTGGGCTCACCTGAGCTCACCTGAGCTCACCTGGGCTCACCTGGGCTCACCTGAGCTCACCTGGGCTCACCTGGGCTCACCTGGGCTCACCTGGGCTCACCTGGGCTCACCTGGGCTCACCCTATTTAATTTAAATAGGTCCAACTATCAGAAAACTGAATTCATAGAGTAAACTGCTGCTTCTAGTTTTTAAATGTCAGAATGTGTTTTAGTAAAGGTCAGAGAAAGAACTGTAGGGTGACACCTGTCTGTCTGTGTGTGTGTGTGTGTGTGTGTGTGTGTGTGTGTGTGTGTGTGTGTGTGTGTGTGTGTGTGTGTGTGTGTGTGTGTGTGTGTGTGTGTGTGTGTGTGTGTGTGTGTGTGTGTGTGTGTAGGTACCTACAGGAGGTGGGATACACAGACACCATCCTGGACGTCCGCACCCAGAGGGTTCGCTCTCTGCTCGGCCTGTCGGGCTCTGAGCAGAACGGATCTGTGGAGAACAAGAACCTGCAGCACCTGATCAACGGGACGGAGCGCCGCAAGGACAGCAAGAGGTACACACACACACACACACACACACACACAGACACACACACACACACACACAGACACACACACACACACACACACACCTCTTACTGACTTATGTACTCTTAATTCTTTATGTACAACTCTTCATTTCATTTTCTCTGCTGACTGGAGGTCAGAGGTCATTCACACACTGATTTGACCGTGTGTCTGTGTGTGTGTGTGTGTGTGTGTGTCTGTGTGTGTGTGTGTGTTCAGGAGTCCAGGCGACGTTCTGGAGACATTCAACTTCCTGGAGAACGCAGAGGACAGTGATGAAGAGGAGGATGAGGAGGGAGACCTGATGGACGACATCAGTACTGACAAACACCACCGAGCCAAGAAACACAAGACCAAGGTACACACACACACACACACACACACACACACACACACACACACACACACACACACACACACACACACACACACACACACACACACACACACACAGAGACTC
Source organism: Pempheris klunzingeri (assembly GCF_042242105.1). NCBI lineage: Eukaryota > Metazoa > Chordata > Actinopteri > Acropomatiformes > Pempheridae > Pempheris > Pempheris klunzingeri. Next base: position 25,021,778 of record NC_092024.1, on the reverse strand, counting down.
ACACACACACACACACACACAGAGACTCACACACACAGAGACTCACACACACACACACACAGAGACTCACACACACACACACAGAGACTCACACACAGACACACACACACACACACACACACTCGCACAGAGACTCACACACACACACACAGACACTCACACACACACACACAGAGAGACTCACACACACACACACACACACACACACACACACACACACACTCACACAGAGACTCACACACACACACACACAGAGAGAGACTCACACAGAGACTCACACACACACACACACACACACACACACACACACACACACTCACACACACACTCACACACACACACACACACACAGAGCCCTTTTTAAATACGTCTTTACTTACTGTCCTCATTCTCCCTCCCTCCCTCCCTCCCTCTCTCCCTCTCTCCCTCCCTCCCTCCCTCCCTCCCTCCTCCCACCTGTTCTCTCTCCTCCTCCTGCAGGTGGGGAACGAGGGCTTGGCGACGGAGGACGACGCCGACACGGAGGAGGCTCTGAAGGAGTTTGACTTCCTGGTGACAGCGGAGGACGGAGAGGGAGCCGGTGAGGCTCGGAGCTCCGGAGACGGGACGGAGTGGGGTGAGACACCAGAGGGTTTAGGGACATGAAGCATCTGGAGATCACTGTAGAGTCAGGGTTGATCACCAAACATGGTCTGATGGATCACTGGTGATCACTTTAGAGAAGTCATGTTACATTCATAGGTCACAGTAATCCAGGAGATCCAGCCTTCAGGAGATTTACAGTGGAGAGGAAGATCTGATGTGTTCATGACAAGAGACTAAGACAAGCAGCTCGTCCTCACAGTTCTGTCTCTCTCTCTCTCTCTGCCTGTCTCTCTCTCTGCCTGTCTCTCTCTGCCTGTCTCTCTCTCTCTCTCTCGCTCTCTCTCTGCCTGTCTCTCTCTCTCTCTCTCTCTCTCTCTCTGCCTGTCTCTCTCTCTCTCTCTCTCTCTCTCTCTGCCTGTCTCTCTCTCTCTCTCTGCCTGTCTCTCTCTCTCTCTCTGCCTGTCTCTCTCTCTTTCTCTGTCTGTCTCTCTCTCTCTCTGCCTGTCTCTCTCTCTCTGCCTGTCTCTCTCTCTCTCTCTGCCTGTCTCTCTCTCTCTCTCTCTCTCTCTCTCTCTGCCTGTCTCTCTCTCTCTCTCTCTCTCTGTCTCTCTCTCTCTCTCTGCCTGTCTCTCTCTCTCTCTCTCTCTCTCTCTCTCTCTCTCTGTAGCGGAGCCTCTACCGTTTCCTCCCGGCGGGGGGAAGTCTTTTCTCTTGGGGGGGTCAGACGACGTGTTGGAGAGCGTTCTGGGTTTGGGCGACCTCGCTGACCTCACCGTCACCAACGACGAGACAGACTACAGCTACGACGTAAGAAACAGACCCCCCCCCCCCCCCCCCCCCCCACACCGTCAGCCGATGGCTTCGGTCACTTTAATCACTCCGTCTGTCGTTTGTTCACCTCAGCTGCCGTCCAATAAGGAGTCTTCGTTCAGGAAGACGTGGAACCCCAAGTACACGCTGCGGAGCCACTTCGACGGCGTCCGAGCGCTGGCCTTCCACCCCGTTGAGCCGTGTCTGGTCACCGTGTCCGAGGACCACACCCTCAAGCTGTGGAACCTCACCAAGACCGTCCCCGCCAAAAAGTACCTGAACACGACTGCAAACACAAAGCGCAGCTCACACCGATGAACGGTGTTACTGTACCTGTAGACTCTCAGAATTTATCCTGAAACTATTTACAACTGATCACAGTTTATACCAGACAAACATTGTTTTCATACATGTTATACCCCTCTCTTCAAAGCCACCAGACTCCATTGACAAAACAGTCATTTTAACTTGCAGAAAACAGGAGTTGCTGATCTGCTGCTGCCTTGGTTGGTTGGTTGGTTGGTTGGTTGGTTTGTGTTACTGTCTGTTACACTGATATTATTTTGGATCTGAACTGACACTTAAAAACCTCAAAATCACACAGTAACACAAACACACTGACTGATGGAGGCAGCAGCTCCTGTGTCCTGTTCTCTAAAACCCCTGTTTTAGTGAATGTAGTCTGGTGTGTGTGCTGTTTGTGGTTAAACCAAAAGGATCTTCCAGGTCTCTCTCTGTAGGGATCCTTTCCATGATGCTGTCACACACTTAGAATAACACTCTGAGCCTGTCAGTGGCTTTTACTACCTGCCAGTCATTCAGACAGCAGGATGTGGGGGCAGAAACAGTGGAGTTCTCTTTTAACCACAAACCGTTTCCTCGTCTACTTTAATCTTAATGTTGGATCCGTTGCTGTCCGACACTGGACCCACCGACTGTCCCAGCCTGCGTCCCTCAGGGGGAACCGATCACTGAATCACAGTATTTCCTTCCTTTGTGCCTGTTGGTGGATTCTCTCTCTGCTTCTGAGGAAAATCCCGTTTTACTCAGACCTGACAGATCTGTTAGCATTTGCATCCCGTTTCATCCTCGCCGACACGCCTCAGCCCAACTTCAAACGCAGACGCATCAGTGTCCTGCACATAATCCCCCCCCATACACACACACACACACACACACACACACACACACACACACACACACAAAAGGATTTACTGCAGCACTGATGGTTCAAGAGCCGTCTGGAAGTTTCATTTCTGTCTTGTTGTTTTCCAGAAGTGCCTCTTTTGATGTGGAGCCCATCTACACATTCAGAGCCCATGTGTGAGTACACACACACACACACACACACACACACACACACACACACACACACACACACACACACACACACACACACACTGCTCCGGTCATGTGACCTCATATTAACTGTTTTTTTTTCCATATTTGTCTCTATGCTGTTGTAAGTTACAGGAAGTTAATGGTGTGTGAGACATGAAATAAACACAATAATGAAACCCCCCCCCCCCCCTGCAGTGGTCCAGTGTTGTCGTTGACGATGACCTCCAGTGGTGAACAGTGTTTCAGTGGAGGCATCGACTCAACCATCCAGTGGTGGAACATCCCCAGCTCTAATGTGGACCCCTACGACACCTACGGTACACACACACAGTCACACACACACACACACACACTGTCACACAGTCACACACACTGTCACACAGTCACACACACACACACACACACACACTGTCACACAGTCACACACACTGTCACACAGTCACACACACACACACACACACACACTGTCACACACACACACACTGTCTCACACACTGTCACACACACACACACACACACACACACACACACACACACACACACACACACACACACACACACACTGTCTCACACACTGTCTCACACACTGTCACACACACACACACACACACTGTCTCACACACTGTCTCACACACACACTCTCTCTCTCTCACACACACACACTGTCTCACACACACACACACACACACACACACACACTGTCTCACACACTGTCACACACACACACACACACACACACACTGTCTCACACACACACACACACACACACACACACTGTCACACACACACACACACACACACTGTCACACACACACACACACACTGTCTCACACACACACACACACACACACACTGTCTCACACCCTGTCTCACACACTGTCTCACACACTGTCTCACACACTGTCTCACACCCTGTCTCACACACTGTCTCACACACTGTCTCACACACTGTCTCACACACTGTCACACACACACACACACACACTGTCTCACACACTGTCTCACACACTGTCTCACACACTGTCTCACACACACACACACACACACTGTCTCACACACTGTCTCACACACTGTCACACACACACACACACACACACTGTCTCACACACTGTCTCACACACACACTCTCTCTCTCTCACACACACACACTGTCTCACACACACACACACACACACACACACACTGTCTCACACACTGTCACACACACACACACACACACACACACTGTCTCACACACTGTCTCACACACTGTCTCACACACTGTCACACACACACACACACACACACTGTCTCACACACTGTCTCACACACACACACACACACACACTGTCTCACACACTGTCTCACACACTGTCTCACACACTGTCACACACTGTCTCACACACTGTCTCACACACTGTCTCACACACACACACACACACACACACACTGTCTCTCACACTGTCACACACTGTCTCACACACTGTCTCACACACTGTCTCACACACACACACACACACACACACACACTGTCTCTCACACACACACACACACACCCCCTGTAGTTAGGTTTAGTTTGAGCCCTTCATGCTGTAGTCGTCCTCTTATTGATCTTTCTCTAATATCTGGTCTGAGTGTGTACGGTGACCCGGATCCATAAAGTATTACTGGTTCTGACTTTGAGGTTCGACGCTTCACGTTTTCTCTCGTCCAATCAGATCCCAGCGTCCTGGCCGGGTCGTGGACGGGGCACACGGACGCCGTGTGGGGATTGGCCTACAGCGGCATCAAGAGCCGCCTCCTGTCCTGCTCGGCCGACGGCACGGTCAAACTGTGGAACCCGGCGGAGAAAAACCCCTGCATCAGCACTTTCAACGCAAACAAGGGTGAGGAGGGGGGACGGCGGCGCCTGGGGGGGAGGGGGCGGCGGGGGCGGCGGGGGCGACAGGGGCGGCGGAGGCGACGGGGGCAGCAGCCCGGCAGACTCATTAATGTGTGTGTGTGTGTGTGTTGGCAGAGCACGGTGTCCCCACGTCGGTGGACTTCAACGGTTGCGACCCCGCCCACATGGTGGCGTCATTTAACAGCGGAGACGTGGTGGTGTACGACCTGGAGACCTCCCAGAATGCACTGGTGCTCAAGGGGCAGGGAGAAGGCAGTAAGAGACACACACACTCACACTCACACTCACTCACTCTGTAGTTGTCACACAGGTCAGGAATTTGAATGTTTTTCTGCATATTAGTAACATTCACAAATAAAGAGCAAAGAAAACACTATAATCTGTGCTGTCTCTCCTCCCCCTCCTCCCCCTCCTCCCCCTCCAGCCCTGCCGGGGTCCAATCACATCAACAAGGTGGTGAGCCATCCCACGCTGCCCGTCACCATCACAGCTCACGAAGACCGACACATCAAATTCTACGACAACAAGTCAGGTCAGTCGGCCGGCCTGAGTCCTCATAGACCTCCTCTGATTGGTCCGCTGTAGTCAGGACCCTCCTCTGATCGGTCTGCTGTAGTCAGGACCCTCCTCTGATCGGTCCGCTGTAGTCAGGACCCTCCTCTGATCGGTCCGCTGTAGTCAGGACCCTCCTCTGATCGGTCCGCTGTAGTCAGGACCCTCCTCTGATTGGTCAGTGAGCAGGTAGCCCCGCCCCAAAGCCCCTTCTTCCTCTAAATGGACTACAAATATAAAAACACTTCTTTCTCTCTGACAAACCTCAAGACAGAGAGATGTTACTGTGGCTCATGAAAGTCTGTCTGTCTCTCTCTCTGTCTCCCTCTCTCCAGGTAAAGTGATCCATGCCATGGTGGCTCACCTGGATGCAGTGACCAGTCTGGCTGTGGATCCTAACGGGATCTACCTGATGTCTGGAAGTGAGTCTGACACAAACACACACACCTCTGATCTCAGCTCAGAGCGTTCCTCCTCCTCCTCACCTCCTCTTCTCCTCCTCCTCCTCCTCTTCTTCTCCCTCCTCTCCCTCCTCCTCCTCCTCCTCCTCCTCCTCCTCCCCCTCCCCTCCTCTCCTCCTCCTCTCCTCCTCACCTCCTCCTCCTCTCCTCTCCTCCTCACCTCCTCCTCCTCCACCTCCTCCTCACCTCTCCTCCTCCCCCTCCTCTCCTCCTCAGGTCATGACTGCTCCCTCCGTCTGTGGAACCTGGACAGTAAAACCTGTGTTCAGGAGATCACGGCTCACAGGAAGAAGAGTGAGGAGGCCATCTACGACGTGGCCTTCCACCCCTCCAAGGCCTACATCGCCTCGGCCGGAGCCGACGCCCTCGCCAGGGTCTACATGTAGACGAGGAGGAGGAAGAGGAGGAGGAGGAGGAGGAAGAGGAAGAAGCAAAGGACCGTGGGGCGAGAGACACAGAGAGAGAGAGAGAGACAGACTAACAGTGTTCAGGTCTCTGAACGCAGGAAAAATATTAAAGACAGAAGAGACCTCCATCAGCTGACTGAACACACACACACACACTGTCTCACACACACTCACTCACACAGACACACACACACACACACACAGACACACACACACACACACACACTGCTGTGTGGCCTCCCTCCCTCCCTCCTGACTGAAGACACTGAGAGTCGTCGTGGGAACGTTTGAACTTTGATGGTCCACGCTGATCACCTGTCCTGTGATGTCATCACCTGTCCTGTGATGTCATCTCCCCTCGTCTGCAGAGTCCCGAATGCCCCGATGACACTACATGACCCCCCCCCACACACACACACACACACACACACGTGTTAACACTAGTTTGAGGAGCAGAGGACGGACCGGAAGGAAAAATCCCCCCAGATGGGCCCTCGTGATGCGTTCACTTGTCCGTTTCTCTTCTTCTGTCATGTTGCATCAGGTGTGACAACGTCGTTCATCTCTGAGACGGAACGGCATCGATGCTGCCGACACGACGAACGTCCAGTTGGTTTGTTATTCGACGGCGGCGCAGCAGGTCGCCGGCGTTGGCGTTTACTCTCTTAAAGGTGCAGTGCGTAGGATCGACTCGGTTTGACGTGACGCTTTTTCTCTTAGCAGGAGCAAGACCACTTTCAACCTTTAGCATTTTGTTTTTTACCAAAAGTTTAGTTCAACCTAAACGTCTGCTCGTCGCCGCTGAAACAAACGACGGCTGCGTTCAGTGAATTAAAGGAAATGTCTGTTTAAAGGCGTGTTGGCGTCCAGCCTCACTTTAAGGATATTTAACGTGTCGTTTCTCGTGTCGCTGAACATCGTCTCCAAAATAAAGCTCACAGGTGGGTTAGGTTCAGGGCTTTAAGGAAAAGACGTGTGAAACATGTCCGTCAGTCAGGGAGGTTATGGGGTTGAACTTCATCACTACGGTTGTGTAGTTTCCAGAGGTCTGTGTGTGGAACGTGTCAGGAGAGACGAAGCTTCTTCTTCACGCTGCGTCTGGTGCAAACGGACGTGGGGTTTTTTCCCGTCGTTGCTCTTTGAGTTTTTACCTCGAACGGACGGACAGAAAGACGTCACCAGGACGAGTTCCTGTGTTTCCTCTGAGGGGAAACATCACAGACTACGGAAGCCCAAAGGGTCACAGCTCATCTGATGAAACCTCCTGGTTCTTCAGTCGGTGACGACGGATGAAGAGGAAGAACGTTTGAGGGGATTTTTCCTTTAAAAGCTGCTAAACCAAACAGAACGTCTGATGTTTTAACCCCGCGTGGTTCTGTTGTTTTTAAGTTTTTAAATCTTAAAATCTGAACTAAAGCTTCAGGAAAAAAAACAGATTTGAATCTTTTTTACGGTGTTTTTAAGAAATCTAAATTAAGACGTTAAAACATGTGAGTTATCTGTTGACTTCTTGAACGACCACGCCGGGTTAAAACTCAGATTTCCTGTTCTCTCTCTCTGACGAGGTGCGAGCTGATTGGACGTCTGTCCGAACGGGAACAGAGGATTGGTTAATTCACCCCCACCTCAGCCCCTGGTGGGCCAATCAGAGCCCTGCGTTTAAACCGCCGAGGTGACGAGCGGAGGAGTCGGACGTGTAGCGTTACTGTAGTTGCGTATGGACGTTTTCTGTTTGTGTAAAATAAATCTAGTTTTTATAATCGTTTTTATAACCGAGGAGGATTCTGGGTCCTCGTTCCCGTCCAGTCACAACGCTCACAGGCCCCGCCCACCTACTTCCTGTTTCCTGACGCATGACGAACCACAAACCACGTTTTCATCTGACACATGAGGAGGAGGAGGAGGAGGAGGAGGAGAGCTCTGATGGCGCCGTCTGTCTGCTTCACGACTTCAGACAAACTCTGATTATCGAAGACTTTATGATTCATTCATGTTTTCACCTCCTCGTGCTGCGTTCAGGTCACATGGGGTTTTTCATCACATGCAGAGATCCACTACAACACAAGCATTTCTAATGTTTTAACACCCGTTAACCCTCCAACACACCGCAGCCACCCCACCACCCCCCACCCCGGGTAAATAATAGATTCAAATATTAACGACAATAACAACAAATGTTCATGTTTATCGTCACGTCCACCAAAAGAGAACAGCCCTAAAACTACCAGTGAATAAAAGAAGAACACCGTGTGGCTGTAAAAGAAGGAACCAGATTAAATCAGATAAACAAGCTCATCAGCAAACAGTGAGAACATTTGATCATTAAATATGAGTTTAATAATTTAATTAATGATTTCTGAGGTTACCTGAACGCACCTGTGTGACTCTTTCTCACTGAAATGACCAGGAACTGCTGGTGGTGCGTTCGAGGACCTCGTCTGTCTTTTTCCCGGGATATTTGAGAGAATCAGATATTCCTTAAAATGTTTAAATTATTTAAACTTCTCATGTTTTATTTATTTTTCAAATATATTTTCTGACAGTTTTCCTCAAAAAAATCAACTTTAAACTCGATGACAGAAGTTAATCTTTGATTTTCCTCTAATTATTATCAGACGACGTCATTGGTCCTTTAAACTATAATTAATAATTATAGTATTTCTGTCCCCAAAGTTATTTTTTTATTTTTAATTCTTTATTTGATCTTTCAGATGTTTTGTTGTTTTCTGTTCTCTGGTTGTTTTTATTCAGTTTTCCTCTGGAAGATAAAGTCTGAGGTCGTCAATATTAACACAGTGATCAGTTTCTGATCGTCGGGGGCTACGGAAGCCTCTTCATGCCAAAGTGAGGAAAAAACAACCTCTGAGTCACTATGATCAGAAACATTTAAATCTCAAGAGCGTTTCTCATTTTTTAGAGAAACTAAGTGGTTTTGAGAGTTTCTGCAGCTCCAGAAACGCTGCTGGTTCAGGTGGATGCTTCACCTCCTCCTCCTCCTCCTCCTCCTCCTCTTCCTCACACCTCTTTTCTTCTTCACAGCTTCACCAGGCAGGAAAACGTTTATTTACGTCATTCGATGGTTTTTAGTTTCTTTCTTTTTGTTTTTATCTCTGAGCTCCAGGAGAAACTGTCCCTCCTGGAGGGGGCGGGTCTTCAAAACAAAGCTGGCCCCTGATTGGCTGAACACCCCGACCCGCTCTGTCACTCACAGGCTCAGGGGGGGGTTTACTTCATCGTTGTGGTTTGTTTGTTTTAATTGAAGTCTTGAACTGAAGGGATTTGTACCGAGCGAGCGGCTCCTGATCGATCACAAACAAAATCTTTATTTTTCTTTTCACCCACGCTACGACTTACCGTGTAACTAAAGACTTTTTGTTTGTGTAATGCATGATTAATACAATAAAAGTATTTTTTCTAGTCTTCCAAAAAAATGGAAAAAAAGTTCTGATCAGTTTGCGAGTTTTGATGAGTTTTGTAAGGTTTTTTTTTTTTGATTTTCAAACTATGAAACAGCAGATTTTAAAGATTGTACCACATAGCAGAATACAACTGTATATAAAATGTCTATAATAACTATTAAATGGTGTACCTGTACAGACGCTGCTGCTCCGCCGCTCTTTCTGTCAACACACACCGGACACGTTCAGGAAATGCACCGCCACAATAAAAGCCGAGGCACAGTCGACAGCTCAGGTAAAGACTCTGTGTCTGGGATCAGAGTTTCCTAAGAGGAGAAACTTCTTTAAGAGTGAGATCCTCTTTCTCTTCACCACAGAGACGTTCTGTCGCTCTCCTCACAGCCACCAGACTACATTCACTAAAACAGGCATTTTAGCTCACGGCTGACTGTTTGTTAAAGGATGTAGATCTGGAAACATGAACTGGTGAAATCTGGAGTGAATCCACGTATCAAATCAAAGTGCCTTCACTCACTCAGATGATGATGATGATTATTATTAGTTTATGGTCTGACAGTAACACTGATGCAAAGTGAATATGAAGAGTCCTTCTGTCTCCTGTCCGTCCGTCTGACTGTCAAACAGTCTCATCCCATGTTTCACGTCTTCCTCCACCACGAGTCAGAATACAAAGGTTTTAGTCTGCAAAGGTGTTTTTTTATTTTTATTTTGCAGGAGTTAAAATTTCTTTACATGTTTTTTTGTCTCTGCAAGTAGATTTTCAAAGTAAAGACCATCAGCTGTGTGTTTTAACACAGCCAGGTTCCTCCTTCGGATGAAGACCAGGTCAGATTTGGTCAAAAGCTGCAGGGAAAATCTACACAAACCTTAAATCTATAAAGTTTGACTGTGAAATGAGGAAGTCAAAGAAAACAGAACTGTCACACAGCATTAACATCATAAACACACCTACAGCACGTCTTTGAGGACGTGAACGGCCTCGACGACGGTGTGGCGCCGGCCGGCGTCTGGTGTGACCGCGGCGGTTGTGATCGGGGCCCGGTCCACGGTGAGCAGAGCGTGGCGTCCGTCGGCGGTGACGTCACTGAGCGTCATGGCGAACAGGTGCTGACGCAGCAGAAGCCTCAGCTGCCGGTTCTCTCGCCTCAGGTCGTCTTTGTGTTTCCTCACAGCTTCTCGCTGCAGCGTCGCCGTGTTGACTCTCCAGGTGAGCTGCTGCAGCTCCTGGAACTCTGACCGCTGCAGACGGAGACTCAGGTTAGTGTGAAGTCACGACTTTACTCACCTGCCTTCACTGAATCCTTGTTTCTGCTTGTTTCCAGATCTCAGATACTAAAGAAGAACTCCCCTGTTTGTCCCCCTGGTCCTCTGTGTCCTCATCCTGGTGTCTGAGTGACTGGTAGGTAGTGAAAGTGTTGGAACTGGTCCAGTAGATCACCTCAGAGTGTCTGTGAAGAACTGGAGCTCTGAACCGATGGATCCTACCTCTGCTGGTTCCTGTCGGTGCTCCTCTGCAGGCGGTAGCAGCGGTAAGACTCCCTCCTGCTCTCTCTCCAGCTTGTGACACATCTCAGTGATACGAAGAATCTTCTCCCCCTGAGAAGAGCGAACAGACCGATGAGGACGGGCACAGAGAGGAGGAGGAGGAGGAGGAGCACAAACAGGAAGTGAGGCGGCTCACCTTGGCGATGACCGCCTGCAGCTTCTTGGCGGCGGCGTCGCTCTGGACGGTGAGGTCGGCGAGCTGCTTCCCGGCTGCCGCGTGAGTCCGAGTCATCTGGTCCCGCAGCCTGCAAGTCTGTTGCTTCACCTGGTTTGTGTTGGCGGTCAGCTCTTGTTGCGTCATCTGGTTTTCTGTCTCATTGGATTTCATCTCCATCCTCATGTCTATGAGACTTTGCTGAGGGAAAAGATGGAGAAGACAAGATGGACAAGATGGAGGCGCTGAGGCTGCGTCACACCAGGCTGCTCAGAGGTCACTGTATCAACATAGAACTAGAACATATAGATGAAAATATATATATAAGAAGACTGTAAACTAGAGACTGAGAGCACAAACTGTTCACTGAGCTGATCAATCAGGAGACAAGTCTCCTCATTTCCTCATTGACTTCCATCCAATCAGACCTCAGTGGAGTCGCCCCCTGCTGGACACTAGAGAGGACGCAGCTTTAAGGCTCTTCAGCAGCACCTCTGGGTGTCTCCCACTGACCTGCAGCATCCTCATCTTCCTTATGTCTGCGTTGGTCATCACAATGAGTTCCTGGTTCTTGGCGAGCTGCGTGTCAAGGGAGCCCTTCTTATGGTGTAAGACCTGCGTGGCCTCCTCCATCTGCAGGGCCGTCTCCTCCATGTTGTTGTAGTCCTGCAGGATCACCATGACTGTCTGTCAGGGGGGACACAGACTCGGGTCAGACTCCTTCACATGGGACAGTCAAAGGCTGCAGGAGGTCCGCTGTGATCTACCCTGTCGTTGTGAGCGCTCTTGTACGCTGCGATGCATTCCTCATACAGCCGGTTGATCTCCGCCATCACCGATTGGTGCTGCTGCTCCAGAGTGAACGTTGCGTCCTCCAGGTCGTCCTGCCGCCGCTCGGAGTGATCCAACATCTGCTGCCTGGAAAACAAGAGGTGAGCCCAGACACAGAGGTGAGCCCAGACACAGAGGTGAGCCCAGACACAGAGGTGAGCCCAGACACAGAGGTGAGCCCAGACACAGAGGTGAGCCCAGACACAGAGGTGAGCCCAGACACAGAGGTGAGCCCACACACAGAGGTGAGCCCAGACACACAGAGGTGAGCCCGGACACAGAGGTGAGCCCAGACACACAGAGGTGAGCCCACACACAGAGGTGAGCCCAGACACAGAGGTGAGCCCACACACAGAGGTGAGCCCAGACACACAGAGGTGAGCCCAGACACAGAGGTGAGCCCAGACACAGAGGTGAGCCCGGACACACAGAGGTGAGCCCAGACACAGAGGTGAGCCCAGACACAGAGGTGAGCCCAGACACACAGAGGTGAGCCCAGACACACAGAGGTGAGCCCAGACACAGAGGTGAGCCCACACACAGAGGTGAGCCCAGACACAGAGGTGAGCCCAGACACACAGAGGTGAGCCCAGACAGAGAGGTGAGCCCAGACACAGAGGTGAGCCCAGACACAGAGGTGAGCCCAGACACACAGAGGTGAGCCCAGACACAGAGGTGAGCCCAGACACACAGAGGTGAGCCCAGACACACAGAGGTGAGCCCAGACACAGAGGTGAGCCCAGACACACAGAGGTGAGCCCAGACACACAGAGGTGAGCCCGGACACAGAGGTGAGCCCAGACACACAGAGGTGAGCCCAGACACACAGAGGTGAGCCCAGACACACAGAGGTGAGCCCAGACACACAGAGGTGAGCCCAGACACACAGAGGTGAGCCCAGACACAGAGGTGAGCCCAGACACACAGAGGTGAGCCCAGACACACAGAGGTGAGCCCAGACACACAGAGGTGAGCCCAGACACAGAGGTGAGCCCAGACACACAGAGGTGAGCCCAGACACAGAGGTGAGCCCAGACACACAGAGGTGAGCCCAGACACACAGAGGTGAGCCCAGACACAGAGGTGAGCCCAGACACAGAGGTGAGCCCGGTGAAGGACACCAAACGTCCAGGCACAGTGAAGACACAGGAGCAGACTGACCTCTCACGGCTGAACCTGAAGCTGAGGTGCTCCACCCCTCGCTCCCACTGCTGCTGCACCAGTGTCAGCCTCTTGTTCTGCAGAGTCCACAGACGCTCCACATGCTGCAGGTGAACACGCCGCACCTGAGCCGACTGACGCTCCGCCTCCCGCAGGTCGCGCTCCAGAGTCTGCAACGCAAACAGGAAGTGACACACTGAGCGCCAACACGCCCGCCCTGACCCCCAGACCCCCTGACCCCCTGACCCCCTGACCCACCTCGATGACGCTGTCCAGGCCGTCCAGCTGCCTCTCGAACGTCTGGCTGAGCACCGTGATGTCGCTGCGCAGCTCGGCGGCTCGAGTGACACGCAGGATGGAGCGCCAGCCTTCGTTGAGCTTGAGCAGGTTGACGGCGGTGTTCCTCTCCTCCTTCTGCAGCTTGTCCTGCACACACACAACGCTCAGCTTCACTCGGGACAACATCACTGCCCTTTGGGCCTGGGGAGCCAAAAGTTACACCCGGTAACTGTTGTTCTTCATCACAGGAGGATGAAGAGGATGAAGACTGAGGGTATCTGAGGCGTCACCTTCAGGAACAGGGTGAGGATCTCCTCCTTCTTCCTGGCCATCTCCTCCTCAGCCTGAGCTCTCTGCTGCAGGAACAACAGCCGCTCCTCCTCCGTCTTTCCTCCACCTTTCCCTCCTCCACCTCTCCTGGCCTTCTTCGGCATGATCCCTCCTCCTCCTCCTCCTCCTCCTCCTCCTCCTCTTCCTCACTGTGCTGATATCTGACTGCAGAACAAAGTAAGACTTTCATTTGTTGATTGATTTAAAAAAATATGTCTCAACCTTTATTTATACAGCACCAGTTCACAACAGTGTTAGCTGACAGTTCGCTCTTAGTTAGTTGTTAGTTAGTTGACAGTTAACTAACACCTGGTTCTTGCTTGAATGAGTGAGTCTGCTCTGTTCAAACATTAGTTAGGAGCTAACTAAATAAAGACTGGTGGTGATCTGATACTAGTCTGCTGACAGGAAGCTCATAGTTAGCTAACAGTTAGCTAACAGTTAGTTGGTAGTTAGCTAACAGTTAGTTGGTAGTTAGCTAACAGCTGCTGGTGGGATCGTAGTTTTCGGTTATCTAACGAAGGTTCCGGTGTGTTTGTAGTAAATGAAACACCGGGATAATATTTACCGGCTCCGTTAGTTAGTTAGTTAGTTAGTTTCCGGCTCTGTCCGTTAAAGGACCGGGTTTCTAACTCACCTGTGAGGTAAAGAGGACAAACGTTTCAGTCCGTGTCTGTCTGTCTGTTGGTGTTCCGTCTCCATGGTAACAGCCCGGAAGACGATCCGCCATGTTGGTTGGGAGCTGACAGGGGTCACGTGACAACGTCTCTGTTACAGCTAATTAACACGTGCAAAGGGACTAGTCAGCGTTTAACCGGCTAACTAACTATCTATCTATCTATCTATCTATCTATCTGTCTGCCTGTCTGCCTGTCTGTCACCAGAGCTGTAGGTTAACCCTGGATTACCTTTGATTGATTATTGTCATGACACCAGAACTAGTTGTAGTGTTGAAGCTCTCAAACCAAAATACTATATTTCTGTGTTATTCAGAGGAAAATGTGCCTGTTTGGGCTTTGAGTTGCTTTTTAAAAGTTCCTCCAAGTTTCCAAATACGTTTAAAAGCAGCTAAACTTGTTGCTAAATGTAGCAACAGATTTGCTAAATTGATCACTGATCACCAGAAGGTTTCTGATTGGCCGAGCTGCCTAACTGGTGTCTCCACATGTCACATGATGTCTGGAATATTTCTGCGGTGTTTCTTCAGTGGTTTAGATGTCAAATGTTTTTGTTAAACAGAATTAACAGACGCTCTTTAAAACAGGTCTCTTAGTACTTACTCGGCTCGGCTCGGCTCGGTTTGGTTGGTTTTCCATTACAGTAGCGTACCACCTCAGCGTGGGTGGGGTCGTCATAGCAACGCGGGCCGAAACTCCTCTGACGTCATTTGTATGCGACACAACTCACAACACAACTAAGAGCTCGGTGTTGGTTTACCTGCAGCCATTTGCCACATTTCACTTTTCGCTAAATGATAAAAACACCTGGTCTGTTTCCGGGGTTTTAAAAATGGCGGGCTTGATTTTTGGGAACGAGTCGCTCTCATGACTCATGCAGTGACATCACTCCCTGGCCAATCAGTGGCCTGCAGTATGTTGACGTCACATTTTCAGCTCGACTCAGTTCGTTTGGATCCCCGGCAGAGGAGGGACTAAAATACTACCTGGTACCAGGTAGTAAAATAGTACCTGGCACCAGGTACTGTCACCTGGTGGAAAACCAGAAAGGTCGAGCCGAGCCGAGCCGAGTAGGTACTAGTGGAAAAGCGCCATTTGTTCCTTCTCCAGACTGCATGTTGTCCTGTAATGTGCAGTCTGGACAGCAGGTGGCGTCACAGTCCTTTCTAAAAGAGTCAGAGCCTCATTCATATGAACAGACTTCCACAGACAAGGTGTAAAAATAACTATTCTTTATTGAGAGACACAGAAAACAGGTAATAAATACAGAAAAAGAACAGAATCGCCATTTAACATCCAGATCCCATCAGAGGATTCATTAACAGGCAGAAAATCTGACTTGTGACATTTTTAAATCTGTTCTTACAGCCTGAATCCTCCCGCCAACACCGACAGGACAGGAGCAGGTTTCCCAAAAGCAAAGAACCACACAGGTCGTTTTCACCCTCTTTACTACAAACCCAGCTTTCTATCCATCTGATCATTTTCTAAATCCTCCATCAGTTTAGAGTTCTGCTCCTCCAGGCAGCTGGAGGCTGAAACATTTTAAAGAAGAACTTGTCCAAAACACCAACTCCAGACGGACGGACAGGAGACAGAAGGACTCTTCATATTCACTTTGCTGCTCCATAACTGAGCAGAGTAGCTACAACATCCTGAACCCTCCTTTAAACATCAGTGTTACTGTCAGACCATAAACTAATAATAATAATCATCATCTGAGTGAGTGAAGGCACTTTGATTTGGTTTGATACGTGGATTCACTCCAGATTTCACCAGTTCATGTTTCCAGATCTACATCCTTTAAGAATAAGTTAAAGGAGAAACCTCATATTCTTAAACCTTGGCCTGAACATTACATGTTTTGTTGTCTGAGTGACTGGTAGGTAGTAAAAGTGTTGGAACTGGTCCAGTAGATCACCAGTAGATCACCTCAGCCAGCAGCCACCAAACGGGCTGCAATGGCTGCAACGTGATCCTTTGGGACAACTGCACCTGATCACAGTAGGTCCACTAAAAGAGCTTGTTTGATCCACTGACAGGCTCAGAGTGTTATTCTAAGTGTGTGACAGCATCATGGAAAGGATCCCTACAGAGAGAGACCTGGAAGATCCTTTTGGTTTAACCACAAACAGCACACACACCAGACTACATTCACTAAAACAGGGATTTTAGAGAACAGGACACAGGAGCTGCTGCTCTGCTGCTGCCTCCATCAGGTAGTGTGTTTGTGTTACTGTGTGACTTTGGTGATTTAAACAGGTAGTTCAGCTCCAAACTAACCTGTTAAAAAAACGAAGCCACAGCAACTAGACCAGCAGACTCCTGTGCTCTGTGAGCTAAAATCCCTGTTTTAGTGAATGTAGTCTGGTGTGTGTGCTGTTTGTGGTTAAACCAAAAGGATCTTCCAGGTCTCTCTCTGTAGGGATCCTTTCCATGATGCTGTCACACACTTAGAATAACACTCTGAGCCTGTCAGTGGATCAAACAAGCTCTTTTAGTGGACCTACTGTGATCAGGTGCAGTTGTCCCAAAGGATCATGGTGCAGCCATTGCAGCCCGTTTAGTGGCTGCTGGACCAGTTCCAACACTTTTACTACCTACCCATCATTCACCTGGATAAAAACAGGGCCCAGGTTTAGAAACACCAGAGTTCTCCTTTAAGTCACGAGAGCTTCTTGGTTAAACTCCATCCTGATGATTAATTCCTTAAATGAGCTGATGTTTCTCTTTTAGACACTAAAAATATAAAATTCACCTGGATTATTAGAATTAATTACAATGTTGGATTCAAGAGTTCAGCTAATTTTCTTTATTTGATTTTCAGAAATGATTGAAATGATCAGTTCTGTAAGACAGATAACTGTCCCACAGAAAAATAATAACACAAACACACGGACCTGCCAGCTCTTAATTTAAGGTCATTATCTTATAATTATAGTAATGGAACTGTTTTCTTTTCATTCATAGATACGGACCTCATTATTAAGAGGAAACTATCTCATGTTTTCTGTCTGTATTTCCTCCACATGTTTCCAGGGCTGTACCAAATGGCATCTTGTTTTAACATTCAAACCTCCAGTAGAGGTCAATGACGTCATCATAGGAAAGATAAATAAACCCTGAACAGAATCATCAGATTGGATCTGAACAGCTTCACTGACGCTATCTGGAATTAGATCTCTCTTCTTCTGTCACACTTTGCTGAGAAAAGCTAAAGCTAAAGCTAAAGCTAACTCCACGGCCTGTTGCTACTCTTCCTGTTCATGCTAACGGATGCTAACTGGTTAAGTTTAACTCTTCAGTTCCCTAAAATCATGAACTGACCAGTAAGGTTAAAGGTTAAAGGCCACCAGGTGTGTCAAACACCTGAATAATCTTCAGCTCAAGTAGCAACAAATTGGCACCGTTTTGGGAGCCACGTGCTAACTGTGCAGAAATACATCTGTGGGGTTAAACTGGGATTTGTCTTCAGAGCGTCACTGACTGAGTTCCTTGTCCTGTCACACTTTGCTCAGGCCACCTGAAGCTAACTCTGTGGGTTGTTGCTGCTTTGCCCCATCCATGCTAACAGATGCTAAATGGTTAAGTTGGTACAGTAACGTTACGCTCTTGAGTTTTCTAAAATCCTAAACTAGCCGGTAAGATAAACGGCAAACACGATTACACAGAGTTTAAAGATTTTCAGCTCAAGCAACAACAAATTAGCGCTATTTTGGAAGCTAACATCTGTGGCTAGCATCAGCGAGGCTAGGTGCGCCGCTAACCGAGCCCTGTGCGAATAAACAGAAACGTGTCAGAAAAAGGTAAAGAGGCCGCACAGCATTTGAATATAACGTTACGAACGAAGCTTCAAACTATTTGGTACAGCCCCACTGCCCTCACATCAGTTAGCTTCCTTAGCTTTATGTGAACCCTGCAGTACAAAGCTAGCGTCTCCGTCTAAGCTAACTAATCACACAAGTGCTGATTATGGTTCCTTTAAAGTTAGCAATAGAGCTAATAAAGTCATTTTAGCTTGTTAGCATGACGTTAGCAACGTTTTTACAAACTTTGTACTCATTTTTTGTACTTTTTCCTAGTTTTCCTGTTGTTCTGTGAGTGCTGTAGTGAATCTGATGACAGAATCAAACCCACTGATGGACTGTTCAGTGAAAAGTGAATGATCTTGCTAACTACTGTTGATGATGATGATGATGATGATGATGATTGATTGATTGGTGATTTTTCAGCGTCTCCTTCATTAAATAGAAAAATTGTTTTTTGGTATATACTGTATGTGAGACTTTCTATATTGTGTCTATTATATACAAGTGTTTTCGTGTGTATGTGTCACTATCAGTGTGTATATGTGTTCAGTTTATATACAGTGTGTGTGTGCTCGTGTACTTCTATCTTTGTGAGGACATTTTGTCTGATTTTACTTCTTAAAATGTCTCAAATCAAAGGATAACTTCAGTATTTCTCCCCCTCTGTCCTCTGTGTCCACATCCTGGTGTGTGAGTGACTGGTAGGTAGTAAAAGTGTTGGAACTGGTCCAGTAGATCACCTCAGCCAGCAGACACCAAACGGGCTGCAATGGGTCTATTTCTGTAGGGATCCTTTCCATAATGTAGTCCGACATTTGGACCAACACTAAAGTTATCCTTTAACGTGAGCACATTTCGGGTTCAGGTTGTGGTTAAGATTGTCATCACAAGTATAGAAGCACAAACACGCGTGTGCTCGTGTTCTTAGTTGTTGTCTGTGAAGTCTCGGCAGATGCCTCGGATCAGTGCAGGGACCAAATCAGCAAGGCCGGTGAACTCTTTGGTGAAGAAGGTGTGGCTTTCCTTCGGCTCTGACGCCATCGATCTGAGGTCGTCCATGGGCGCCCAGGCCACGCCCACAGAGTACATGGTGATGCCTGGTGATTGGTGGGTGGGAGACAGAGATATTAAAGAGATGTGGATTTCAGCAAGAACTAAACACAAACTGCTGCTGTTTTATAACTTCATTTAAACACACACCTTGTTTCTGTGCAGCTATCGCCGGGGCTTGGACGTTGTCATATGATTGGCCATCTGTCACCAAAATGAGGAAGTTGCGTCCCGGTCCTGTCCGCCTGGTGGAGAAAATGCCAAATTTAACCTCCTGATTGAGGATTGTTCCTCCTGGAGACACAGTGAATCCTGCTGAAAGACATCTAGCCCCATCTGAAACCTCAAATCCTTTTTGGTTCGAGTCTGGAAACAGAATCTCACTGAAAGCTACTATTACACTATTGAGTGTATGGAGCCCCAGAGAGGACAGACAGAAAACCATAGATACTACGTTAGCTAACTATGGTGAAGTGAGTCTGTGTTAGATGGTTCCTCCAATCACCTGCCAACTATTTGTTTAATGTGCTTTGTGACGTTAACTGCTGATGTGATTTACCAGCGACAGTTCACATTGTGAACTAGCTTCCTTTTAGGCTCTGATGTGCCGGATGTTTGGTGTCACCTGAACAGGTTCTGGGCGGTGTAGCTGATGGCGGATCCGGTGGCCGTTCCTCCGCTCATGTAGGGGATCTTCTTCAGGGCGTTGATGGCGTCTTCTTTTTTGGTGTGATCATACAGGCCGAACTCCATCCGCTGGTCGTAGGTGAACTGCACCGCACCTGCACATCAGCAATCCACCATCAGCCAATCGGCTCCTCCTTCAACCAATTAATCAATCACTCAAATCATTTTTATCATCTGGAGAAGCCGACCGATGTGCGATCCCACGTCTGAGATGTCAAATCCTCTGGCGATTCCTGCCAGGAATTCCAGAACCAGCCGGAAGTTTGCGTCACCGACGCTGGACGAGCCGTCGATGAGGAACCCGATGTTCACCGAGTTGTAGCAGGTTTTACCTAAAACACACGTTTATTTCACACACCAAGGGAAGTTTGTCACAGTCGGCTGTGAATATTCCTCCTCTGACAGGATTAGAACATTTTTGTTAACTGAAATAATAATATATTCAGATTGATGCTTGGTAACCATGACGACAGGACAGGAAGTCACTTCTACCATCCATGAACTAATCCTGCACAAACCTCGTCTCCTCTGGGCAAGGAAGCCAACTGAAGCCGAACTAATCTTTTCATTAGTTTGGTCTCGTTGAGGTTTATGTTTTGCTGTGAACTAATGAGATGACGGGACGACTGTGTCGTGTTACGTCCCGTCCTAACTGGGCGCCGCTCTGAGCTGAGCTGTAGTTTCTGTGGCTGCGTCTTACTGCAGAGCAGGCCGTCCAGCGAGCAGACTCTCTGGGCGAGAGGTTTCACGTGTTTGGTGGTGGTGAACCAGCTGGGGATCACGTAGGTGAAGTATTCGTTGTCCTTACACACCGCCTACGGGGGAGAAGACGGCCTGTCGTCATGGAAACACATCTCCAAAACTCGTCAAAAGCCGTTTTAAAATGACTGGAAGTGAAGGAAGTGTGCACCTTCTTCATGAAGTCCTTATCTCGCACCATGCCGAGCTCCTCGGGCGCCGGCTTGGCCACAGACACCAGGAACACGTTGATGCCAGACTCCCTGGCCAATATGGCCGCCTGCTCCAGGCTGTCGGACGGCCAGCCGTCGACCAGCACCATCATGACCCGGGGGTGGCCCCGCCTCCCCCCGCTGTCCTGCATGTAGAAGGTCTCCGCCGTGTGCAAGATGGCCTTACCTGCACGAGAGACGTTTTCAGGTAACATCATTAGTTACTAAGGGTGTTACTAAGGGTGTAACTAACAGTGTTACTAAGGGTGTTACTAAGGGTGTAACTAACAGTGTTACTAAGGGTGTTACTAAGGGTGTAACTAACAGTGTTACTAAGGGTGTTACTAAGGGTGTAACTAACAGTGTTACTAAGGGCGTAACTAACAGTGTTACTAAGGGTGTTACTAAGGGCGTAACTAACAGTGTTACTAAGGGTGTTACTAAGGGTGTAACTAACAGTGTTACTAAGGGTGTTACTAAGGGTGTTACTAAGGGTGTAACTATCAGTGTTACTAAGGGTGTTACTAACAGTGTTACTAAGGGTGTTACTAAGGGCGTAACTAACAGTGTTACTAAGGGTGTTACTAAGGGTGTAACTAACAGTGTTACTAAGGGCGTAACTAACAGTGTTACTAAGGGTGTAACTAACAGTGTTACTAAGGGTGTTACTAAGGGTGTAACTAACAGTGTTACTAAGGGTGTAACTAACAGTGTTACTAAGGGCGTAACTAACAGTGTTACTAAGGGTGTTACTAAGGTTGTTTTCCAGGTATTAGTCTCATGTGTTTCCATGGAAACGGATACATCGCTGGCAAAAAGCCTGATATGAAAACATAACGATCAGTTACCGACTAAATAAAAGACGTCATTAAAATATTCCACTGGCTCTAATGTTGCTAAGAAGCAGGCGTACATGCCGCAGGTGTACAGGGGGGGTTACCTGTGTTGGTGTCTCCTCCCAGGTGATTGAGCTCCTTGATGGCCATCAGCAGGTCTTTGGGCTGAGTGTAGTTGTTCAGTAAGATCTCAGTCTTGGGAAATCCACTGCACACACAGTCCAGGAGCAAATCCATCAAACATGGAAGAACGACCATCAACGTGCATTTAGAGTATCTACAGGAGGACACTGGCTGACGGGCTCCCTGACCAGAACTCTACCCAGTGTCTGCCACAGTTTTTCTTTATTGGTTTAATCTGGCGAAGAGAACACATTTCTACTAGAAAGTCTGATTCCTTATCATGTTTTCAATGAAGCACAATTTACTTTTAATTTCAGTACAAAACTAAAACTTTATACATTTTAAGGCAGAATACACTTAAAGTTCTCAGTAAAACTCTCTTCATCACTCTTATCAACTTTATCTCTATTATCTATTATCTTCATTATCTATTTTATCTTCATTATCTATTTTAAACTTAACTTGTATTAGTTCATTATTTACACCGTGTGTGTGTGTGTGTGTGTGTGTGTGTGTGTGTGTGTGTGTGTGTGTGTGTGTCTCTGACCCGGCCTGGACCAGCCCTATATGTGGTCCTGTTTGTCCGACTCTCAGCGTGGACACCAGTTTGGCCACAAAGTTCTTCTGCAGGTTGAAACGCCGCCTTCCGATGTTGTTACCGCTGTCGATGATGAAGGCGATGTCTGTCTGACAGTCTGCACACACACACACACACACACACACACACACACACACACACACAGATCCCTTTGGTTTAACCACACATATATTAATAGATATTACTCTCTGCACATGTTTAACATGTTTAACCTTTAAGTCCTGACTCAAACACATTCAGTGTACCTTTATTTCCACCTGTCAGAGCTTTCTTCACTGAGGGCTTCTTCACCGCTTTCTTCGCTGCAACATAAACACACAGAGGTGATCAGGAGGAGGAAACATCTCAGTCCTGTCGTGTCTGAAGCTTCAGGGGACCAAGACATTTACCTCAGTGTCCCTGCTGTTAGCTCTCTAAGTAACAGCTGTCATGAACAGATGAAGGCTCACACACTGACAGTATCAGGTAATACTGTTAAAGGACCACTCCAGCATTTTACCCATGATCCTCTCTGTCCTCATTCTGGTGTCTGAGTGACTGGTAGGTAGTAAAAGTGTTGGAACTGGTCCAGTAGATCAAACGTGATCCTCTGGGACAACTGCTCCACTGTTAGCAGCCACCGGTCAGTCAGACACCAGGATGTGGAAACAAGAGTCGGCCCAGATGTAAAATCTCGATTTGTCCTTTAAGCTTCTGTCAACAACACACTTCCTGCAGGAGTTTCAAACTAAAACGCTGAGCAGAAAGGAAATTATGCTCTTTGAGCTTTTTCAGGGCTTTTAAAGTGAAATATGTTCTCAGGAGGCAGCGTGGTGCAGCTGTGGTCAGCACTGTTGCCTCACCCGGTTTGACCCCGGGGTCTTTCTGTGTGGAGTTTGTATGTTCTCCCCATGCTAGTGTGGGTTCTCTCTTCCTCCCACAATCCAAAGACATACACATTAGGGGAATTGGTAACTCTAAATTGTCCGTAGGTGTGAGTGTGAGAGTGAAAGGTTGTCTGTCTGTCTCTGTATGTGGCCCTGTGATTGGCTGGTGACCAGTCCAGGGTGACCAGTCCAGGGTGACCAGTCCAGGGTGACCCCGCCTCTCACCCAAAGTCAGCTGGGATAGACTCCAGCCCCCCCCGACCCTGACGGATGAGCGGTGTAGAAAATGAGATGAGATGTTCACAGGAAGTGTGAAGTATCATTAGTTTAGTTAATTATTCTGCTCCCAAACACAGCAGAGCTGAAGAGGCTGCTGTACTGAAGTTATCAGCAGGGAAACATGGAGGAGGTGATGAAAACAGGTCGATCTGTAGAGGACAGAGTGCTGACTGTTACCTGGCCGAGCAGGTGCAGGCAGAGCGGTGGTGCTGGTCTCACTGGTCAACTCCTGTGGGACATTAGTGGGCTCTGCTCACACACACACACACACACACACACACACCACACACACACACATACACACACAGTCACTATGATGGGAAACTTTAAAATAGTGACTTGGTGTCTGAAGATGACTTCTTAAATCACAATAATAAGAAACTTTCTGCAAATAATTACTTAGAAACATCATGACAGACTTCAGATGAGAAACTTTCACAAAGTGACTTAGATATAATGATAATAATAATGATAATAATGATAATAATAATAATAATGATAATAATAATAATAATGATAATAATGATAATGATAATAATAATAATAGTAATAATAATAATAATAACAACAATAATAATAATGCTAATAATAATAATAATAATGCTAATGCTAATAATAATAATAATAATGCTAATAATAATAATAATAATGCTAATGCTAATAATAATAATAATAATGCTAATAATGATAATGATAATAATAATAATAACAATAATAATAATGATAATAATAATAATAATAATAATAATAATAATAATAATAACAATAATAATGACATATTATCTTAAAATAAAGAGAAATGTTTCTAACATAATGAGACTTTTTCCTAATCATCACGTAGGAACATTAAATAATGTCGACCCGCTGAGAACCAAACCCTCATATTCAGCACACGGTGAAACTTTGATCCTTCTTCGAACAGTTTTAGGATCTAAATCGATCCACTGGCTGAAAGCTACAGAAGCAGAATAAGTGGGCCTTGAGTGAAAGAATCCCACAAAAAGCATCACAGAGTCTGAGCTGACGTCTGCGTTTGGTCGGAAACCAAAACATGTTCAATCAATGAATCGATCACCAAACCAGTCGATGAAAAGCCAGCATGGCGCCACCTACTGGTGAGGCTGAAGGAGGAGCTCCAGTGGGACAGGGCCTGTGACTGGATGCCGTTGGCGTAGGAGCTCAGGTAGCTGTGTCGTCCCTGCAGCTTGTGGACCCTGACGGGGCCGCCGGACACGCCCACAACGCCCCTGCAGAGAGACGGAGAGAAAGGTTGAACTCAAACTGTCGTCAGCTGGAAAACCACAAAAACTCAGGTCCTTTAAAACTTTCTTATCCAGTATAATAATAAAACAGAGCACTCAGACAGGTAGTTTGTATTCTGTTACTCTAAACCACAGACTGAGTGGATGTGAAGCCTCGAGTTTGGCTGCTGGACATTAGAGAGGACGCACCAGACTCCATTGACAAAAACATGGGAGCAGCTGCCTGATAGG
This sequence comes from Pempheris klunzingeri, assembly GCF_042242105.1. Classification (NCBI taxonomy): domain Eukaryota; kingdom Metazoa; phylum Chordata; class Actinopteri; order Acropomatiformes; family Pempheridae; genus Pempheris; species Pempheris klunzingeri. The sequence continues at coordinate 24,996,653 of NC_092024.1, read as the reverse complement.
TCAGTTAGTTTGTTTGTGTTACTATTTACAACACAAATTATGTTTATGATCCAAATTAACCCTTTAAATCACCAAAGTCACTCAACAACACAAACACACTGACTGATGGAGCAGCAGCTCTAAAATCCCTGTTTTAGTGAATGTAGTCTGGTGTGTGTGCTGTTTGTGGTTAAACCAAAAGGATCTTCCAGGTCTCTCTCTGTAGGGATCCTTTCCATGATGCTGTCACACACTTAGAATAACACTCTGAGCCTGTCAGTGGATCAAACAAGCTCTTTTAGTGGACCTACTGTGATCCACTGGACCAGTTCCAGAAGGTTTTTGAACTCACAGTATGTAAAAATGAGGCCGAGGTTTAAAAACACAGAAGTTGTCCTTTAAACTGAAGCAGCTCCAGAAGAAGCTGGAGCAGGAAACACTGATGAGGTGTAAAGGAGCGAAGGATCCCCCCCCCCCCGGGCCCCTGCAGAGGGAGGAGGAGGTCATTCAGGGTTGAGAGCTTAATCCTCCGGTGCTGCACATTCCTTCACGGTGTTGGTGTTTTGTTGAGGTTCAGCAGACACCAGGACTCACGCTGCTCATTATTATGTCACATCTGCAGCTGCTGTCGGCGGCAGAGTGTTTGATCCACGTGTCTCATTCTGCATCCTGAAGGACCGAGGCCTTCAGGATGCAGCTTCTCCTGCTTCTCCTCACCTACAAGGCTCTTAGCGGTCTGACTCCATCGTATCGCACCACCCCGCTGGAGCTCTGCGCTCCCACAATGCAGCTGGCTTTGTGATTTAATGGCCAATGTCTTTCTGCCAAATTCTTTATTAATAAGTCTAAATGAATGAAGAACCCGCCCACGTTCATGACATTCACTCTACGTTCAGTCTCTATGTGTGGAAGGTGTTTCTTCATTTATGATTCATTCATTTGGATGATTTGATTTTGTTTTATCTTATGTTTCATTCTGTCTGTTTTATTTATGGTGTTTTATGGAGTCTGTTCATTATAAATGATTGATTTTATGTAAATGTCATGACTGTGTTAACGTTCATAAATTGAAGTTTCTAATAAAAAGGTTTTTCTTGCTCATGTGGAGATTCTGGAAACCTTAAAGGTCCCATTTTATGCTAAATGTTATTTTTAATGTCTTTTCAACATAAATATGAGACTGAGGTGTGTTTTCTCTCTGATTCTGCTCCAAGAAAGAAAACGCTCCGTTTAGATTCGGCTCCCTTTATGATGTCATAAATCATCTGTTGATCATGTGACCTCCTCCAGCCAATCAGAGGAATTCTTGAATTATTAGAAAGTGTCTTGAGATAGTGTTTGTTGTGAATTGGTGCTATATTGATAAAGATTGATTGATAACCTGTGTGATAAACCTGACTAATAACCCTGGCAGGGAGAAGGATGGAGGCCAAGCAAAGAGTAAAAACATCCACTGAGGAGAAAAGAGGGGAAAGGACAGACAGGTGCACAGACAGGAAGCAGGTGTAATGTTTAAAGGCCCACCTGTGGACAGCAGCCCCGCAGACGGAGGAGATGGCGGCGTAGACTCCCGTCCCGAACACAGACACCCTCCACTGGGTGCAGTCAGGAGGACACAACACCAACGCGTTGTCCTCCGTCAGGTCGGCTCCACGGGTCACACAGGTGACCGGGAACGGCACTGATCAACAACGACATCGGCGTTAATGTTCGACAGCGTTCAGGAGGGAAAACAGTAAAACAGTAAACAGTAAAGAACTGTGCGATCTGAACGTCCTCGCTGCTGCTTCTTCTTCTGCTGACGTCGTTTCTTGGAGGACCTTCTTCTTCTTCATGTCCCTAAAATGTGTCCAACCTCAGCTAGAAGGTTCCAGAAGTCAGTGAAGCAGAATGAGTGAGAAAAGACTTCAGACATGTTGTTCATCAGAGGAGACTAAAGAAAGACAGAGAACATGTTGATCCAGAACAACAGTGGATCTAAAGAGAGACAGAGAACATGTTGATCCAGAACAACAGTGGATCTAAAGAAAGACAGAGAACATGTTGATCCAGAACAACAGTGGACCTAAAGATCTGTGAACCTCCAGAGGAGATCTGAACTGTTTCAGGTTCTACTTTCTGATATTAGATTTCTTTTTTTTCAGACTGGATATAAAGTTCTATCAAAAATCAAAGATAATATGTTAAAGTATAGAGTGAACAGTCCTAGAGGGAGCAGGATGACTGGAGAACGCAGCTTCAGGCTTGTTTCAGCGCAAAAAGCTCGTGAAAATAAAAGAAGCTGAAAATAAAGCAGAAAAACCGAATGTGTCTTAGTGTGATGGTGATAAACTGGTTCTACCTGATATGTCGGCGGTTGAATTAATACTCAGAGCCTCTTTATAATGTTAAGAATGACTCCAGAATGAAGAGGACTGAGGGCGGAGGACAGAAGAGGTCTGGTGTTATATAATACTCTTCATGAGAGCCGGTAATTCATTGAAATACAGTCAGAATAACAAATGTGCTCTTTGAAAGCACTGACTCAGGATAAAAGGAGCTCTTCATCTGCTCCATCTATTAGAGGAGAGCACAGACGGGTGCTTCATTTAGGTTTCAGGCATTTTTATGATTCAGGCTCAATATAAACACGGAAAAGAAAAGTTCTGAGGATCAACAAGAAGTCAAACGGGGAGGTTTAAAGTTACGGCTGCCTGTCCAGATCCACAGAGACGCCACAGCCACTCATCAAAGAAGAAGAAGAAGAAGGAGATTATTCTTAAAATCATTATCATTAAAGTAACATTTGTGAGACAAAGAAAGAAACAAAGATCTCATTCTTCTTTCTGTGTTTGTTTACGTCTCATCTTCCAGAACTTTCGGTCAAATCACTGTGAACTTCCTGCTTAAACAATGAATGATTTTAATAATGTTAATCTTTAAAAACACCTCGTAAACATATAGTATCACGTTTAAAAGGTACTTTTACTGCTAACAGAGTATTTCTACACTGTGATATTAGTACTTTTAGTATTTCTTACTAGTAATATCAATGAAGTAAAGACTTCTCCAGGTAAAACAGAAAACAGGATGTGATGTTTACCAGGTGAAAACAACCTAAACTTCCACTTCCTGGTCCTGTGACGACCATGTTTATCAGCAGTAACAATAATCTGCTGAACTAATTATGAATCGTTGGGTCTCTCTTAATTAAAGACTTCGGTCTGGATGAATAAACCATCAGTGACAGTAAGTTGGTCCAGTTACAGTATTGATTGCTGATCTTAGCTGTGTCACAACATCTAATCAGACCTTCTTCTCTTGATTAATTGATCAGTTATTTGCTCTATAATCCTCAGATTTAAGAAGCTGGAACCAGATATTGTTTCGGCGTTTCTGCGTGAAAAGTAAATCAAATGATTAGCAGATTAATCGACAAACCGTTTCAGCTCTAAAACAGCTTTGTGGTTAAAGTCCGTTTTGCCTTTAATGAAACGTCGCTTCAAGCTTCACGTTAAATTATTAAACTAATGTTCCTCCACAGTGTGGCTGTAATGAACCCTGTGGCCTCAGGGGGCGCCGTGACACATGACGTTTAACTGTTAACTGTATTAGTGAGGACGCTCCTCCCTCCTCATCACAACTCTTCTTCTGTTCCTGGTTCTTTGTCTTCAAACATCACGTTGACGAGCACTGATTCCTCCCAGAGTAACAGAAGAAGATCCCATGATGTTCGCAAAAATGTTCTCACACTCCAGTTTAACAGTCAAATCGGTTCTCACAGAGACAGAAGAACCAGAGCCAACACACACACACACACACACACACACACACACACACACTCACACACACACACACACACACACACACACACAGATACACACACACACACACACACACACACACACACACACACACAGACACACACAGAACTCCTGATTCTGGAGCAAAAACATCTCTAAAGGAACAAAGAGAGTCTGTGTTTGAACCCTCCTCCATGTTTTACAGTGAGTTTGGACAGACAGGTAGATGAACAGACAGGTAGATGAACAGACAGGTAGATGAACAGACAGGTAAACAGACAGGTAGATGAACAGACAGGTAAACAGACAGGTAGATGAACAGACAGGTGGACAGACAGGTGGACAGACAGGTAGATGAACAGACAGGTGGACAGGCAGGTAGATGAACAGACAGGTGGACAGACAGGTAGATGAACAGACAGGTGGACAGACAGGTAGATGAACAGACAGGTAGATGAACAGACAGGTAAACAGACAGGTAGATGAACAGACAGGTAAACAGACAGGTAGATGAACAGACAGGTAAACAGACAGGTAGATGAACAGACAGGTGGACAGACAGGTAGATGAACAGACAGGTAAACAGGTAAGATTCAGGACTGACCGCTGGATTCTGAGCCAATCGTTGAGGCGATCAGGAGGAAAAGACCTGCAGAGACACAGAAGACAGTTTGACCCCAAAGTCATCAAATAGAACTAGAGAACAGATCAACGTAGAACAGATCAACGTAGAACAGATCAACATAGAACAGATCAACGTAGAACAGATCAAAATAGAACAGATCAACATAGAACAGATCAACGTAGAACAGATCAAAATAGAACAGATCAAAATAGAACAGATCAACATAGAACAGATCAACGTAGAACAGATCAACGTAGAACAGATCAACGTAGAACAGATTAACATAGAACAGATTAAAGTAGAACAGATTAAAGTAGAACAGATTAAAGTAGAACTGAGCAGAATAGATCAGTTTACCTGTCAGAGGCTGCAGGACAGACGGCTGAAACATCTCTGCAGATATCTGTGGAAAACACAGGACACAACCAGTTAACTAGTAACTAACTCAGCTGGTATTCAGTCAGCAGCTAGTTAATCAGCCAATCAACCAGCCGGTAAATGAGTTAATATAATACAAACGATACAGTGATGAAGTGAACCAGTTAGTAAGTCGTTAACTAATTCAGCCAGCTGGTACAGACTGAGGAGACTGGTTAGAAGTCAGTAAATCAGTCAGCCATAAACCATTAATCACTAAGCTTGACAAGGTTAGTCAACTAGTAAAGACTGAGTGAACAGTTTAAGTTAAGTTAAGTCAGTGCACCAGTCAGTTAGTTAAGGCAAATCACTCATCAGTGCTGGGTAAACCAGTCAGTCAACCAGATGGATCAGTCAACTTGTACAGAGTTAGTAGACTGGTTAAGTCAACTGTCAGCTAGTTAGTTTTAGTAAATGACAGTCAACAGCTGAACCAGTCAGTAAAACACTTACCAGAAAAAGTCAGTCAATAAACGAGCCAACCAATCAGCTAGTTAGTGAACCATTCACAACTCAACCAGTCGGTAAAGTTAATATACGTGATACAGGAATAAACACCATAAGACCAGTCAGCAAGGTAGTTAACCAGAGTCAGCCAATTAGTAAAGAATGGGTAAACTGGTTGATTCAGTAGTTATATTATCTCAGTCAACTGGTTAAGACTGTTTAAGCCAACAGTTAACTCAGTAAACAGTTAACTGGTCAGTCAACGTATAAACTAGTCTGTAAACCAGTTAAGACTAAGATAGTCATTAGTTAGCCAACATGTTAACCCACTAAGTCAGCCAGTTTATTGGTTTAATTTATCAACCAGCTAGTAAACTAGCTCATGTACAAGCCGTGAATAAACTAGTTTGTTAACCAGTTAACTGTGAGAAAAACAGTCAACCAATCACAATAATAATCAGCCAACAACAATTTAACCAACAGTAAACAAGCTAATTGTCCAAACTAGTCAGCAAGGCAGTAAACCAGTTACCTAGTCAGCACACTGGTCAAACAGTGGGTAAACCAGGCAGTAAACATTTAAACAGGATCAGTTAAGTAAATAGTGAGTAAGTTAAGACAACAGTAAATCAGTCAGCACACCAGTTAACAGACATATGAGACATATCATCAAGCATTACTTAAACCAGTCCACCAATTACTGGTCAGTCAATAAACCAGTCAGTCAGTCATGTGAGAGTAAACTGTAGTCACCAAGGCATTAAATTAGTCACTCAAGAATAAGACTCAACCACTGAACAAACCAGTCAGTAAACACTTAGAATCAATCAACTAGCAACAAACGTGTTGACTAGTCAGTAGTTAACAATTAACAGTCAGTCAGTCAGTAAACAATCAAACAAATATTGTGCAGTCAGTAAACCACTCAACCAGTTAGTGAACCAGCCACAATTTAACCAGTCAGTAAGTAACAGCCAGTCACTTGCCAAGAAGAAGTCGAGAAGAAACAGACGATAAGTAAACCACTTTTCAGTTCAGTCAGCAAACTAACCAGCCAGTTAGTGAACCACTTAAAATTTAACCAGTCAGGAAGTTGATCAGCAGTCGGTCAGTCAGTCAAACAGTTGGTCAGTCAGTCGGTTGCTCAGTCTGTTGGTCAGTCAGTCAAACAGTCCGTCGGTCAGTCAGTCAGTCAATCAAACAGTCCGTCAGTCAGTCAGTCGGTTGCTCAGTCTGTTGGTCAGTCAAACAGTCCGTCGGTCAGTCAGTCAGTCAATCAAACAGTCCGTCAGTCAGTCAGTCGGTTGCTCAGTCTGTTGGTCAGTCAAACAGTCTGTCGGTCAGTCAGTCAGTCAGTCAGTCAGTCAGACAAACAGTCTGTCGGTCAGTCAGTCAAAAAGTCGGTCGGTCGGTCAAACAGTTGGTCGGTCAGTCAGTTGGTCAGTCAAACAGTCGGTTGGTCAGTCGAACAGTCGGTCAGGACCTCACAGCCCAGCGAGCAGTGAACTCTTACTGACTGTTTCTCCAGCAGACGTCCTGAAGGAAAACCACTCAGTTTATTCCCTGGAAGCAGCAGGCGGTAAGCTGGTGTCGATCGCCCAGCGAGAGAGTCAGCCCTTTAAATAAGCTCTCTCACACACACACACCTTACTGTTGTGACATCAGAGGGGGCGGTGGGAGGGGCTTATCTGACAGGTCGACCTGACAGAGAGAGAGAGAGACAGAGAGAGAGAGAGACAGACAGACAGACAGACAGACAGACAGACAGACAGAGTAAAATAATGATTTTCCACCGATAGAAAAGTTTCAGTCTGTTTGTGTCCAGTTAGTTTTTTCTTCCTTTGAGTTTAAAGGTTTTTTATTTGATCCACTGAGCAGAAAAAAGTGTTAAAGAGAGAAAAACAAACAGTGTAATTAGATTTTTATTCGTTTAGTTTTCATTTCTATCTTATTTTCTTTCTCCGTATTTGTGTCTTTATGTTTCACCTGTTATGTCTTTATTAACACAATTATTAAAAACAAATATAGCTATATATTAGATTAGATTTTTCCTTCTTTGTGTTTAACAGCACCAGATCTGGAACAGCTAGAAGGGACACAGACCAACCGTCAGACCTGAGGCAGCATTAGTTTAAGACTCAGATTTTCCTCAGCGACAGTTATCAGTTATTTCACAGACAGACTGTTGCTATGGACGTAGTTCTGATAACAGAAGTCATTTTTATATCAATGTTTTGTGTCAGATTGTTGATTTCTTTAGCTGAAAGCGTCGTTTCAGCATCACCTCAGCCACCAGACTACATTCACAAAAACACTGATTTTAGCTCAAAGATCACAGGACTTGTGTAACTATGATGTTTTAAAGGATTAGTGTAGATCTGAACTAACTATTTAAAATATCAGGTTTTTGAAAGTTATTTCTGTAACACACAATAACACAAACAAACACTCTGACTGATGGAGGCAGCAGCAGACCAGCAGCTCCTGTGTCCTGCAAGTTAAAATCCCTGTTTTAGTGAATGTAGTCTGGTGTGTGTGCTGTTTGTGGTTAAACCAAAAGGATCTTCCAGGTCTCTCTCTGTAGGGATCCTTTCCATGATGCTGTCACACACTTAGAATAACAATCTGAGCCTGTCAGTGGATCAAACAAGCTCTTTTAGTGGACGTGATCCAATTAATTCAAACTTTTAACCACAAACATCATCTCTCCTCCAACACACCAGACACCATTGACAAAAACACTAATTTTACCATACAGAAAACAGGAGTTGCTGGTCTGCTGCTGCCTCCATCAGGTAGTTAGTTTGTGTTATTGTGCCATTTTGGTGTTTTAAAGACTTAATTTAGATCCCAACTAACATGTTTAAAACACCAAAGTCACAGCAACAAAACTAGCAACTCCAGCGTTCTGTGCGGTAAAATCCCTGTTTTTGTCAATGGAGTCTGGTGTGTGTGCAGAGAGCGATATAACGGCTGTTTGTGGTTAAACCAAAAGGATCTTCCAGGTCTCTCTCTGTAGGGATCCTTTCCATGATGCTGTCACACACTAAGAACAAGGGTTAGGCTTAAGAAAGGATCCCTACAGAGATATATCGCTCTCTTCAAACACACCAGACTCCTTTGACAAAAACAGTCATTTTAACTCCCAGAACACAGGAGCTGCTGGTCTGCTGCTGCCTCCATCACTTAGTCTGTCTGTGTTTCACAAACATTGTACTGGATTCGAACTAACCCTTTATAACACCACAGTCCAACAACTTTTAGTGGACCTACTGTGATCAGGTGTCCCAAAGGATCACGTTGCAGCCATTGCAGCCTGTTTGGTGGCTGCTGGCTGAGGTGATCTACTGGTGATCTACTGGACCAGTTTAACAGTTTTCTACCCACAATATGTAAAAATAAGTCCCAGGTTTAGAAACACCAGAGTTCTCCTTTAGCAGCTCATTCAAAGTGTATTTTTAAAACAGATCCTGTTGTTGGACTGGATTACCTTTAAGTGAATCTGGAAAGCTTCTCGCCCACTTCGTGTTCCTCCTAGTGCTCGTGTGATGAAATCCTCCCTGGGGAAGGATTCTTGTTCTTCTGGTGACGAATGGGAACAAATAAATATTGTGTTTAGTGATATTTGAGTCGTGTTTGGGGGAAAAACAGAAACATCCCTCTTGGTTTGGGGTCCTGCTCCACCTGTTGACTCTTCAGGCTGTGTGAAGGTTTTCTGGTTCAGTTGAAGATATTTTTTGATGTTTTTATTGTCAACAGATTATTACGTAACTTAAGAACTTAGACCGTCTGTAAAGGACTGTGGACGTGATGTCTAGCTGAACTCCTGAGCGCCTCGCCTCTCTTCAGCTTCACCACGGTGCCAACAGTGTGTAACACTCGCTAACGTTAGCTAAGTAGCATCGGCATGGTGTTTCATGGAGGGGCCTTCGTTTGGTTGCTCGCTAACGTTATCGCTAGCAAAATACTATATATGGATCTTCTAGTTAGCTAGCTGACACTAGCTAATGTTATGATACTAGCTTGTGTGTTATGATAAACAACAGTACAAATGGTGATCAAGGCCGGCAGCCAGCTAGCTAACTGTAGCCATAGCTAAGCTAAGCTAAGCTAAGCTAAGCTAAGCTAAGCTGCGTGGATCTGATGTTTGCTGCTTCATAACGTTACCTGATAACGTACAGAGCAAACAGTGAGCTAGTTAGCATCATGGAGGCAGCTCACTTTACAGCCATGTGTGTCATTAATGACTGGCGAGGAAGATGGACGCCTGGGCTAACCTACTAACCATAACCCTGCATGAGGGTAGTTAGCTGACCAGCTAACTAGCATGTTTGTCTCTTAGTTTCACTCAAAGAACTCTTAGAGTTAAAGAACTCCAGAAATTCAGGCTCGAAGTTGACTTAGCTGAACTCAGTTCAGTGTTTCCTCATGTGAACGCTGCCGTAGACATTTAATAACATACTTGTTTTTAGCGCTAACACGGACGTTCATCATGTCTCACTCATTACCTCTCCCAAAAAACATAAATAAACATAAATATGTCTGAATTCAATGCTGATTGGTCTGAATGTGAGTCAATGAATCAACACGTCATTGTTCAGGCTGCTGACAGCACCTGACTGTATGCTAACCGTTAGCGGTCAGTATGCTAGCGCTTAGCTGTCATGCTAAAGAGGAAGTCCGTCTGTTCTAAACTTCTTTCTTCTTTAAATGCTCGACAACAACGTGGCGCCTGAAAAACCTCCTGTTCTGATGTTGTTTCTGTGTTTTCCTCACAAAAACACTCAAACTAATTGTGTGGAAAAGTGTCGGTGATGCTTCGTCTGTCTGAATCTCCAGCGAGGTTTCTGACCCTTGGCCTCCTTCTGTCACCTCTGAAGCCGCGGTGACTGCGGCGGGCCGGGCGGAGCTCGGGGTCGGCCGGTAACGTTACCTGTGTGCAGGTACGCGGGCGGACCAGACAGCGGCGGCCAGGAATTCGGCTTGGCCGGCTCCCAGCATGCAGCTGGTAAAATGAGAAGGGCGAGGAAAATGTCTCGGGGAGGAATGCAACTGGAACGAAAGGAGAACATTTTCTGAAGGCGTCCGTAGATAAATAGATAGACGGATGGATGGACGGATAGACTGACAGGTGGACAGATATGAAAAATAAACGTGAGCGGAGCTTCGGGCCAAATCTCTGCGTGCGGTTCGCTATTAATTAGTTTCAGATGGAAAATCAGCCACATTGTTGGACTCAGTTTTCAGGGATTTGACTGATAAAAAAGTTCTGGTCCTCTTTCATCATGTGCGTCTGTTTTGTGTCTCAGCAGCTCTGAGGCTCTTTCCCGTATGATGGAAGCTTCAGTCAAAACAGTGCTGTTGCCAGGCAGATTTGTAGGAGCTGATCAGTATCAGCAGCATCCTCGTCTGGAAGGCCCCCGGCTCTCTGCGGTGCCGTTGTATAACGATATGTGATGGAACATTGGATGATTATTATTTCTGAGCAGGCCGGTCCTGTTTCCCAGAGGAGAAGAACACGTCATCTTTATTAGAGGCAGTATTTGTTCTGCTTTTGGAGTGTGGATTAAAAGACTAGTACGGACGCAGCGGATGAATCTCAGCCGTGTAAAACGCCCACAGCAGCAAGTTGAGACAGTTTGTGGAGTTTCAGAGTTCCTCCTGACGTGGCAAAGAACCAAGGTTCTAAGCCACTAGGCCTGATGTATAGTTGTCTTATCAGTGCACAATGGATTGAGGACACTTTGGCTAATAGATCAAAACTTGAAGTCAGAAAAGTGATCAGTCAGACTCAAACAGTCTTCAGGAGACAGAGTTCAGAGCAGCAGACAGTCCTTTAATGCAGGAGAACAAACAGTCAGAGAGCTCTGAGCTCTCATACAGGACATCAGCTTAGATTCTCATCAGGCTCCACCTGGTTTCCTTTCATCACAGCATCAAAACAACCAGTCTAGTTTTATTGTAACATTACACCATTAGAATCATTGTAGTGTAACATTACACCATTATAATCATTGTAGTGTAACATTACACCATTATAATCATTGTAGTGTAACATTACATTATGTTTCTGGACCAGATGGGACCTGGGTGATGTGTCCTTGAGTTGGGATTGTAGGGACTTTTCAGCCACCTGCACTTTAGTGTGGACATGCTTTTCCTTTATTTATATGTTATGTTGTATAAATTTCTTTGACCTACCTTGTTCTTATTTTTTTATTCTAAACTCTCTCCTCATTTTACAGCCTTATTTCTTAGATTCCTTTCGTTGCCTTTTTTAAAAAACTATAGTGTTTACTGTAAGTGCACTTGTTGTAACACACATGTGACACAGTGAGGGATACACACAGGTTTACTTCAGTCCAGTGATGAGTACATGTAAAGTCATAGTGAGGAGTATAAGTATTCCAACCATGGTGAAGAATATAAGTCATAGTCAGACTAATTACTAAAACTTCAATCAACATAACATCCTTCAGCATATATGTAGCTGTTCCAGTGTTTTACTCCACAATGATGGTGTTTAAATCAATATGGCAGCGTGCAAACTTCATTTCTTTTAGCACAACACTTTTTTTCACTACACTACAAGTCAAAGTTTGGTTCATACGTCCCACAAACAACATGAGCTTCACTCTTGGGATGAAAGATGAACAGCTACGTCATTTTTCTACACCTAAACTAGTGGTTTGGTTTTGTTGGTTTTTCTGAGCTTATTGAAATTTTCTAAGACTTTTTAGAGCTACGTGGTTTTTACAGGACAGCGACACTACAAACACACGATGATCTTATATCCCATGATGCCTTGCTGTATATTAAACTAACCAACAGGTCATGAAGTTAAAATGAGCTCAACCATAATCCACATTAATGCAGCAGGAATATTAATCCAGTAACATTAGATAGAACATATGTTTGTGTGTGAGTGACTGGTAGGTAGTAAAAGTGTTGGAACTGGTCCAGTAGATCACCTCAGCCAGCAGACACCAAACGGGCTGCAATGGCTGCAACGTGATCCTTTGGGACAACTGCACCTGATCACAGTAGGTCCACTAAAAGAGCTTGTTTGATCCACTGACAGGCTCAGAGTGTTATTCTAAGTGTGTGACAGCATCATGGAAAGGATCCCTACAGAGAGAGACCTGGAAGATCCTTTTGGTTTAACCACAAACAGCACACACACCAGACTACATTCACTAAAACAGGGATTTTAGAGAACAGGACTCAGGTTTAAGGTGTAAGAAGGTTCATCAGAGTTGTTGTGTGTTACTGTCTCATTACAGAGGACTCCAGACCAGCAGGGGGCGCTACTGACAACACTCAGAGGTCGGCTGGAGGTCAAGTGTTCATCCAACTCATGGAGCTGATGTTCGCTTAATTAGGCCTCCTCGTTTTAACTTCAGAGGCCAAACCACAAACCCCTGATGATCAGAGGGTCCCTGAATGCATCAGAGCTCTCGGGGGGTCGGCAGCGTGACCGTGAGGCAGCGAATGACGCAGCGTCGCCAACAGGGACACAGGACGGTCCCGGCGGCTCGGCCAGCACCTGTATCGTCTTCCACCTGGATTAGTGTAAATGCTCCAAATAACTTTCCCCTGATATAAAACGCCAGCATCACCTGAGACGCTGCTTTCAGGTGCAGCTCAGAGGGTAGAACACCGCAGACACCCGATCTATGTGTGTCACGGCACAACAAACGGGCCTTTGTGTGAACCGGGACCAGCCGAGGACCGGACGCCATCAGGGCGACAGGCTGGAGCGTTTACACGGTTCAAACCGTACATCTGATGGTCAGCTGAGGTCACGGCGTCAGCCAATCAGAGCGTTTATGTAAAGGCGAGGTGGGCGGGGCTCCGAGGCCGACCTCTGACCTGTGGTCATAGTGAGTCTCTCCTGCTGCTGCTCCACCAAACCTCAGAGGGAAATCAGGCACTTTTCCTGCTTCAGTCCCCGTAAAGTCTGATGGACTGTTAATACTTAGACGTGGTATTGATCGTCCTGTTCCTGATTATCGGCTCTATTCTGGGGGGTTTGTGGTTTTCCGTGGGGACGAGGTGGCGTCCTGCTGGCTGCTGATGAACTAAACAGGACGGGTTTTAAATTTCTCTCCTTTTCTTTACTCATCTTTTCTTTCTGTTCTCGTCTTTATCTGTTTTACCTGAACGTCCCCCAGACAAGGGGAGAGGAGACAAGGGGGGAGGAGACAAGGGGAGAGGAGACAAGGGTTTAACTTTGGGATCAAACAGAATCCTTTAATAACCTCTTCCTGTAATGTGTAAATGTCGTTAGCTTGACGCTGGTTCACCATGACAGCAGGCGATGAGCGGCCATGTTGAATGATGCTAATAATTTAGCCTCCTGCTAACCGTAACGTTAGCTAAAGGCTCAAAGCTGCGGCTAATTGAGGTCAAGGTCAAGATCACCATCTCGTGTGAGACCGAAGCTGCTGACACGTCCGTGGTCGTGTGGTGGGCCGGGCCGAGGGAGCAGCATCGGTCAGATCTCTGATCTCTGAATCTGATCTGATCTTTAAATCTGAGCGCTGCTCGTTTGTTTGATCGGCTGGAAGAAGAACGTCAAACTCAGAGAGTGTTTCTGGATGTTTTCTCTCATCCAGCAGATAAAACCTGAACTCCCACGTTGAGCTGCCTGCTGACCGTCACGAGGAGGAGTGTGTGTGTGTGTGTGTGTGTGTGAGAGTGTGTGTGTGTGTGTGTGTGTGTGTGTGTGTGTGTGTGTGTGTGTGTGTGGAGGATTAAGGGGCCTTTGCCAAGTTTCCATCCAACTGTTGCCCAAATTTGACCAAATTTTCTGAAAATCTGTGACAGAAAATATAAATTTCCGTGTGTGTGTGTGTGTGTGTGTGTGTGACCAGCAGGTGGAGCAGACTCGGTGCTGTCACAGGGAATGGTTCAGGTGTTCATGCTGCGTTCAGGTGCCCCTCGGAGTGTACGGAGCCCCGCAGCCAAAGAGAGGAAGCCCACTGTGCTGCTTCTCCTCTTCCTTTTTGTCATCCTCTCTTCCACCATCCTTTATTCCTCTCATCCTCCTCTTCCTCTCATTGTTCCCATCCATCACCCCTCTCCTGTTCTCTGATCTCTCACCTCCACCTGTTCTCTGTAGTCTCGTGTGTTTCTCCAGACTCCATTCAGAAAAACAGTGACTTTACCTCACAGGACACAGGAGCTGCTGTTATTGTGTGTTTTAAAGGGTCAGTTCACGTCAAAATAACAAAACTGTTTTTATTGTTCTGTTGTGTCCTGTTCTCTAAAATCCCTGTTTTAGTGAATGTAGTCTGGTGTGTGTGCTGTTTGTGGTTAAACCAAAAGGATCTTCCAGGTCTCTCTCTGTAGGGATCCTTTCCATGATGCTGTCACACACTTAGAATAACACTCTGAGCCTGTCAGTGGATCAAACAAGCTCTTTTAGTGGACCTACTGTGATCAGGTGCAGTTGTCCCAAAGGATCACGTTGCAGCCATTGCAGCCCGTTTGGTGGCTGCTGGCTGAGGTGATCTACTGGTGATCTACTGGACCAGTTCCAACACTTTTACTACCCACCAGTCACCAGAATTACCCTTTACCCTCCTCCTCTTTTAACTTTTAGCCTCCTCATTATCTCCCTCTTCTTCTTCTTCCTCATTATTTCAGCTCCCTGGTCATTAAGTCAACAGAACACACTGACACTGAGCTGGGATTAGCTGTGTGTGTGTGTGCGTGTGTGTGTGTGTGTGTGTGTGTGTGTGAGGTCTCTGCAGTAGAAATAATAAAAACAGAGACACGTGAGGTTTCACTCAGAGCTGAACTCTCACTAAACTAAACTAAACACGTTTCCTTCAGGGAATAAATCAGACTCTTCAGTTTTGTCGTCTTTGGGGAAAACAGTGGAACAACAAATGATTATTGTTCAAGATGTTCCTGTTTGGAGTTTGGTGGTGTCAGGAGTGTCAGTCAGCCGGCCAGCGGTCGGATATCACGGCGTCTCTCCATGGGAAAGTTGGCCGGAGAGGAAGAGATGATCGGGGAAACGTCTGGTGCATCGCTCACCTGAATGAGTCACGAGTGCCCTCAGTGTTTTCCTTTATGATCTGAAATTAATGATTCCTGCCCTCCATATTACTGTTCGCTCTGTTTTCCCGTTAACCCTCCACACTTGGTTGTGTCTGTCTCACATAGCCGGTATATGATGACCAGTGACGTTTGGGACACCAGAGATGATGCAGGAAACGTTAGACTCTGGAGGACACATCTCCTCCAGTCATCGTCATGAAAACATACATTTACAATAAAGCAGAATATAATGTTGAACACAAGTCATTTTAAAAAACACCAGCAGGAAAGTTTAAGAACTACAAACTACATCCCAAAACAACTGTAGTGTTTCTAAATGAAAACTTAAGATGTGCTTTGTCCACCGTTTCTGCTGGTTGGTACTAAAGCATTCTGGGATACATCACCACCTGATGCATCCTGGGTAAAATGGGCGGAGCCTGAACGTTTGGACTGAACTCGGCTCGATGAGGACTTTGAATCGGAGTCACTTCCTGTACCTGTCAGGTGGTGTGCCCCCCCCCCCCCCCCAGGGATGGACAAAGTCATCTACCTGTTGAAGTGTAACCAGGAAAATGGACTTAAAGTATTAAAAGTACTCGGTGCAATAAAACCTCCCTCCTGACCGTCAGGAGCACCAGTTTGTACTTTGAGGGAACAAATGATCATTTTCTCAGCTGTGTTGATGCTTCCAACTTTAGTACTGAAGGTTTTTTAGTTCCCAGAGACACACACACACACACACACACACACACACACACACACACACACACACACACACACACACACACACACACACACACACACACACACACACACACACACACACACACACACACACACACACACACACACACACACACACACACACACACACACACACACACACACACACACACACACACACACACACAGATTAAAATGCCTCGATGACATAATCCTCTCATTGATCTCCTTGTTTTGGTGCCGTGGTGTTGGAAGAACATGGCAGCAGCAGAGCTGTACCACACTGTGCCAGGCCGCCATTAGAGTGGTGGATGATGGATGTGTGTGTGTGTGTGTGTGTGTGTGTGTGTGTGTGTGTGTGTGTGTGTGTGTGTGTGTTACCACAGTCGTCCTGCTCTTCCTCTGAGTTGTGAAACTTTCCAGTCTGCAGGAACAAACAGTTGCTGAGAGCTGCTGCAGCCTGTTGATGAATGTGATGAAACAGTATTTTCTTTCCTCTGAGCAACAGAAACAGAAAACAACAAGAAGAAAAGATCGAAGCCGCCGTGACGCCACCTGCTGGTCTGCAGACCACCGCGACGAAGCCTCGAGTTTGACTTTATGGGCGCCGCCATCTTGGTTTTTTGGAGCCAGAAGTGTCATCCGTTCTAAGAAGACAGTAAACTAGAGACTGAGAGCAGAAACTGTTCACTGAGCTGATCAATCATTTCCTCATTGACTTCCATCCAATCAGACTTCAGTGGAGTCGCCCCCTGCTGGACACTAGAGAGGACGCAGCTTTAAGGCTCTTCAGCGTGGAAACTTTAGCTAACGTCCTGTTACAGATGAGCTTCCTTCTCATCCTGAGCAGGAACGACTCATTTTACTTCATCTAGTTCAGATGTTTTGGTCGTAAACCGACGGAGACGGAGCTGAAAACAGTTTAGTCACAACAACCAGGTTCAAATACTGCGAGAGAGCAGCAGACAGTCTGTTTAGGTTTAGACACCAAAACCACCTGGTTAGGTTTAGGACAAGATGTTTGGTTAGAAGTTAAATATGAATATAAAAGACATTAAACACTAACCATCTTCTACACCTGCAGAAACACCAACACTCACCCTGATGCTGCCCTCAGGCTGCACCTGCTCTTCAACAACGACAGTAATAAATACAAATAACACCAAGCAGGTATAAAGTGCTTCAAATGTACGAGCCAGGATGAAAAGATTATATAACAATTATATAAGGCAACAATCAGTCTAAACATAAAATAGATCTTAATGAGACCGCCTGACTAAACAGATTAATAAAATAAAAACCAGTGCCGAGGCTGAAACAGGACTGATGTGATTTAAATATAACAGACATTAATAAATATTAACAAAACACAAGATGCACAAATAAAGGCAGAAAAGAATCCTTCCTGAAAACCACAGCTGCTCTGTAAACAGCCTCCAGATGGTGGCTGCATCTTCAGATCGAAAACGTGTTTAAGTAAATGAAATAAACCTGCAGACAAACAAACGGCACCTTTGTGTGTGAGAATAAAGAGCGAGGCCACTGTGGGTCCAGACTGTTTAGCTTTATTAGTACTGAGAGGAGACAGAAATTACAATGAAGACAAGTTTAATATAAAACTGGAATAAAGAGGTCAGCTATAACCTTAAGAGATGGAGAGAGGGAGAGAGAGAGAGAGAGAGAGAGAGAGAGAGAGAGAGAGATTCACACATTGTTGATGTCCTCGTCACTTTTGGCCGAGTTGGGAGAGCTGTGGAGAGGAAGAGGAAGTATTCAGATCCTTCACTTCAAGTACTATCAGCAAAAGGTCACTGAAGGATAACTGTGGTATCTAAACGAGTAGCAGGTACCAAATGTTCTGCGATGACAGCCGTTATATCGCTCTCTGCACACACACCAGACTCCATTCATAAAAACAGTGATTTTAGCTCACAGGACACAGGAGCTGCTGGTCTGCTGCTGCCTCCATCAGGTAGTTTGTTTGTGTTGTTGTGTGACTTTGGTGTTTTAAACAGTTAATTTGGCTCCAAACTGACCTGTTAAAAAAAACAAAGTCAAAGCAACTAGAGCAGCAGCTCCTGTGTTCTGTGAGCTAAAATCCCTGTTTTTGTGAAGGTAGTCTGGTGTGTGTGCAGAGAGCGATATAACGGCTCAGACACTTAGAATAACACTCTGAGCCTGTCGGTGGCTAAAACGGCTAAAAACAAGACACAACTGCTGGTTTGGGTTGAAATAAGTGTGCTGTGTCTCACCTGTTTGATGAACTGGGCGGCGTTGAAGAGTTCACTGCAGCCGTAAACAACCTTCTTCCCCGGTTTGAACTGAAAACACAGGAAGTCAGATCCTCACGTTTCCTGTTTACTTTCAAACAAACTCTGAATAAGAGAAGACAATAATGCAGAGACAGTGGGTGACGGTGTGTCGGTACCTTGGCGTAGTCCACCAGGTTCTGGTACTCGATGAAGTTTCCTCCTCCCACCACGAACACGATGGCCTGAAAAACACAGACCGTCATCTCCTGGTGAGTCCGAGTCGGTTTTATATAAAGAAAAATGGTTCAAACGTTTCATTTAACGCTGATGGAGACGCTGTGGAGCGTTTCTCTTTTCTAATGTATCGACCGGTTCATTATGGACGGCGACTCTTTCAGCAGGAGAAAGGACTTCAAACTTGACACTGAAACATCTGTGTCTCCTTCAGGCTGTTTCCCTCCGTCCTCCATGTTTCTTCACCTCCATCAGGAGAGTGTCAGAGAGTTTCTCCTGCTCACATTTAGCTGGTCTGGTCGTTAAACTGATGTTGGAGCTTCTAGCAGGATCCAACAGGGCGCGTTTCTTCTTCTTCTGCTGCTTTAAATGTGTTTCTAACGGGATCAAACAGGCAGCGTTTCTTCTTCTGCTGCTTTAAATGCGTTTCTAACAGGATCAAACAGGCTGCGTTTCTTCTTCTGCTGCTTTAAATGTGTTTCTAACAGGATCAAACAGGCTGCGTTTCTTCTTCTGCTGCTTTAAATGTGTTTCTAACGGGATCAAACAGGCAGCGTTTCTTCTTCTGCTGCTTTAAATGCGTTTCTAACAGGATCAAACAGGCTGCGTTTCTTCTTCTGCTGCTTTAAATGCGTTTCTAACAGGATCAAACAGGCTGCGTTTCTTCTTCTGCTGCTTTAAATGTGTTTCTAACAGGATCAAACAGGCCACGTTTCTTCTTCTGCTGCTTTAAATGTGTTTCTAACAGGATCAAACAGGCCTAGTTTCTTCTTCTTCTGCTGCTTTAAATGTGTTTCTAACAGGATCAAACGGCCGCGTTTCTTCTTCTGCTGCTTTAAATGTGTTTCTAACAGGATCAAACAGGCCACGTTTCTTCTTCTGCTGCTTTAAATGTGTCTCTAACAGGATCAAACAGGCCTAGTTTCTTCTTCTTCTGCTGCTTTAAATGTGTTTCTAACAGGATCAAACAGGCCTCGTTTCTTCTTCTGCT
The DNA here is from genome assembly GCF_042242105.1 of Pempheris klunzingeri. Taxonomy (NCBI): domain Eukaryota; kingdom Metazoa; phylum Chordata; class Actinopteri; order Acropomatiformes; family Pempheridae; genus Pempheris; species Pempheris klunzingeri. The sequence continues at coordinate 24,977,150 of NC_092024.1, read as the reverse complement.
GCTTTAAATGTGTCTCTAACAGGATCAAACAGGCCTCGTTTCTTCTTCTGCTGCTTTAAATGTGTTTCTTGGATGTACTTCCTGCTTTGTTGTGCTGCAGCTACAGACAGCAGCTAAAGTCACAGTCAGAGTGTTTCTCCATCCCAGATGAACCTCTGGTCGTCATGGTGTTAAAAACCCTCTGAGCGGCTGACGTCTGGCCTGGTGCCCCCCCATTAGAGAATAATACTGATGTGCTGCTGGAATATACCACTGACAGTCTGCACGGGGGCTTTTAATTTGAAAACTGAGCGGATTCTCTTTCCTGTTTGTCTGTCTGACTTCCGTCCGTTGAGTTTCATTTTTTCTGTCTCTTGTTTGTTCTGGAACAAACTGGGACTGAATCTCTGCTCACCTCCTGAAACGGGTTCTTGTTCCTGGGTATGGAGCTGAAGAAGAAGAAGGAGAGGAAGAGGGAGAGGAGTGAGGATGATGAGACATTCCTGAGCTTTCTACCACTCAACAGTCAGCTGAATGTTTTGCTGACAGGGGCTGCGTTTCCTAAACTGTTTTTTAAAAATAAACCACAGGCTTCATTTATAGAGAAAGTTTGAACATAAAATCAAGATTCCTAAATATTTTAACTTAAATGATCTGGATATGATGAACCAGCAGGTAGATAATAAACAGAATTAGACATATAACATATATATAGACACATTAAATAAGAGCATTTAGGTGAAGCTCACTACTGTTAACATTATTAAGCCAGTCCAACATCAGCTAGCATTAGCTGCATTAGCTAACTCAGGTTTAGAGATCCAGTCGCTGATATGGCGGCCATTTTTCAAAGCTAGTTTAGCATGGAAGCTAACAGCAGGCTAACAGCTGTGAACAACAGCTGACTACAACCTGCACCGAGCTCCAGTCTGACTGATGCTAAACACTGAACAGGTCGTTGTCAGCCGGTGTTCACATAGATTATTGATAGATTATCGATGCTCCCACACCACCTGCACCTCCAGGAGGCCACGCCCACTCAGGAGACAGGTAGCAGACACTTTAGCCTGTAGTGAGCCGTCTGTAGTTACAGAGGATCTTTGGCATCTCGTTAAGGTTTCTCTCTCTGTTCTCTTTAAACTACTCAGAAGTGTGTTGGAGTGGTACCTCTCACTGCCTCGCAGCATCTTTGGGTCGAAGTATCGATAGTCGTCCGTTTCCTGGAAGAACAGAGAGAAAAGACGTGAGACGATCAGACAGGAGATCCATCATTCATGGATCCTCTGGTTCCCCCCCAGAGGCTGACCAGAGATCACTGCAGTCATTTTCAGTTCAACCCAGTTCAACCCAGTTCAACCCCACTGGAGTCACCTCATCATTATTACTGTTTGGGAACATGTCAGACTTCTGCACAGGGACCTCTTAAAGGAACAGTTCAGACTCAACCTCCTCTGTCTCACCGATCACAACCTCAGAAACAGTTTGATTTGTAAAGACATTTTAAAAACAGAGCTACTGTGAGTAGAAAACATAGAAATAGTGTGGATAGAAACAGAAAGTAAAGAGAAAGCTAAAGTAAGTCCAGAAGAATGAAAAACCTGCACCAGGTGAGCTCTGCAGCCCTGTTTCCTGCTTTATGCTAAGCTACGCTATGCTAAGCTACACACACCCTGACTGAGCACACAGACGTGAGACTGATAACGAACAGCTCACTCTCTGAAATAAATGTGCAACTATTCTGTTTTCTGCAACAGCACCTCCACACACACACACACACACACACACACACACACACACACAATCTGATAGAGGGAGAATGTGCTCTTCTATTTCTTTCATCTTCATCCCAGTCCTGTCTCTCTCCCCCCTCTTCCTCCCCCCATCAGTTTCACAACAACAGGATCTTTGTTGGTCGACTGAAACTCCAGACGCTGAGAAACCTGCAGTGTGTTTGTGTGTGTGTGTGTGTGTGTGTGTGTGTGTGTGTGTGTGTGTGTGTGTGTGTGTGTGTGTGTGTGTGGTGTGTGTGTGTGTGTGTGGTAAAATGACCTGTTCTGATGAAAATGGTCAAAAATAACTTTGATGAATGTTGATTCATTCTTTAAAAATATTCCTGGATCTAAATGAAAAAAGTAATAAAATATTACTTTGTTCAGTGATGAATGTTTTTTTTTTTTTTACCAATTTCACTGAAATCTATATTAATTAATTCATTTATCTATTTATTTTATTTACTTTTTTTATTTACTACATTTGTCTGGTACAGGGACATAAATGATTCACACCAGAATCTACGACTCAAAACGCACAAACAAAAACACCTAAATATAGTCGAGAAAAATCCCAATAATTTCACAAATAATCCAGAATCACTCAAACTATATTTGTGGAGGAGTTCACTGGATTATGACATCATCGTCACACCTTTAATCCCAAATGTCTTCTGTCTGTTCTACTTTTTATTTGAGATCCATTCATAAGTAAAACAAACTCACAGGGTTCGACTTCATCTCCATCAGGTTGTCCAGGATCCGAGTGACCGGAAGGTTCTGGAGGAGAGAAGAAGAGCGTTAACACTCACACACACACACACACACACACACACACACACACACACACACACCTGGGACAGCCTCAGGTGTTACTGATGACTGTAATGACTGTTGTGATCAGGTAAACCTCCACAGTGTGACAGGATAACCAGGATAACCAGGACAGGTAAACAGCACTGTTTCCACCAGGTGTGTGTCTAACTAAGTCTAAAATAAATAATATATTATTATTTATAAATGATCCATTATTTCCACTGGAGGCTCATAACCAGCACACACACAATTAAAAGTAAGTAAAAGTCTTCTTGTGCGTACAAAAATGGAAAAATCGCAATTTTTTTCAAAAGCAGGAAGCGAACTGGAGGTCATGTGACAAGATTTAACCAGGTAGCTCCACCCTTTCTGTTTCACTGTTCATTTTGTTGAGAATATAGAAACTGTTTGTCCTCGACAGGGCTTTTGTTCCGTTTCTGTGTCCATGTTTGTCTTTGCTGCTCCCGATAAGGTCGAGTTACATTATCATCAGGTATTGGTACGAAGGCCGTCCACCTGCTCATCGAGCAGCATGTTCACTAAGTGACTTCATGTTTCTAAGTGACTTTTTAAAGTGCAGCATCGCATTTAACAAGAAAGTGATCTTTATTCTGATACAGCGTCTCTTATTTTGATTCCCAGGATGGTTGTTAATGTGAGCTCTGCCCTGTAAGGTGGATACCTGCTACACATCGTTAACACAGTGGGGGGGGGGTTACGTTAGCTCGCCAAGCTAAACAACAGCAGGTGCAACAGTAACACGACCTCCTGGGTGCTTTGGATAAACCAACATCTGACACGTGAAATTAAACAATTAAAACCATTTCACACCGGTGAAGCAATCAGACACTCAACAGGGTGAGCATCAGCTCACACACAGCTATTTCATTAAAACTGAATCAGTTCATGTTTTAGGAGCTTTATGCTTCATCTAATTCAGTTATTTCACCAGGTTTCATTTGTTTAAACAAAGCTCTTACTTTGGAATATTTTCATACCCTGACGGGAACAAATAAACGTTGAGAAACCACAGATGTGAGTATCTGGACAAAGTGTTGGAGTTTATTTTAAGTGTACTAACTTGTTTCCACCCGTCTCAAACCACCACCGGAGTCTCTGCTGCTTCTTTCTTTATTACTCTGAGGTTTAGGTGGTTTTCAGCGAGCAGAATCAGATCGGTTTTATCTCCAGGAATCTTTGTTTTCTTTGGATTCTGTTCCCAAAAATTTGGTGAATATTTATTTTCAAATATTGGAGACGTGAGTGTGGAAGAAGTGTGTAAATATCCTCCCTGACAGAGCGTCTGTAATGTTCTGGCAGCGCTGCAAAGCATCATGGTCCGACTTCAGCTGGTCTCAGTTCAGCTTCTGTATGAAGAAAACAGACACCACCTCCCTGTGTGTGTGTGTGTGTGTGTGTGTGTGTGTGTGTGTGTGTGTGTGAGATGATTATAAATGACTTCACGCTGGTGCCAGTTTCACCCTGAAACACCCCATCACCATCATCATCCTCCCTCCTCCTTGTCATCATGGCCGCTGCTGTCCAGGAAAGAAAAGCCCGTCACATTAGGTACGCTTGATTTATCCCCCTGACAGACGCAGCCGGGTGGAGCCCAGTGTTTTGGTGGCGCAGCAGGTCAAACAAAGCGCGTGGAGGCTGTTCCCAGGTAAAGACGGCTGTTTTGAGGCTGGTTGCCAACGGTTACGGGGGGCGTGCCGCCATATTGGAGAAGCAGCAGCAGAAGGAAAGACATGGTGGAGAAAGAAAGTGTCTAATAAATCATGTGAAAGGAGAAACGTTGAGTCTTTCTGCTCCAACATGGCGGCTGGTCACATGTTTGTTTAGTTTAAAGTCAGTGATATTTCCAGACTAGAAACCTGTCGGCCGTATGACAGAGCTGAGAGTCAGTACTCATCATCTCCTCTGTGTCTCTGTCTCTGGCTGAGGAGGACCGGGTACATTCAGTGTTTCTACTCTTCACCCTCACTGTTGTAGCTCTCCACATTCATTTGTCAGGTTTAGCTGCTTTCAGGCTAAAGGTCACAACCGTCCTCCTGCTTCGCTCCTGTTGGCACCTGTCAGCTCCGTCTGTAGCTGATGTTCATCTGATGATCCCACCACAGTTTATTTCAGAGGTAGTAGTTGTTTTCTGTCTGTTGCTGATGGTTCAGAGCCTCCAGTTTATAACATCACGGGAGAGAACAGTTCATCTTCACTGGTGACTGTTAGTCTGAGCTGTTTCCTGTCAGAGCTCAGAGTTTCTCTGTTGTTTTAAGTCCTGCACACTGAAGGCTTGTTGAGGAGAGACTCTTACCTGCTAACTGCTAGCTTATATAACTTATATCTTTGCTAGTCTTTAGCCTTTAGCTCAGCATGCTAGCTGTTACCTTTACCATATAAGCTCTGCTGCAAAGACTTTCACCGACGCCGGTGATCAGCACGGCTTCATGACAGGAAGAACTTCGCTAATGCAGCACACTGAGGTGTTTCTTCCTTCATCTGACTACGGGTCTGGACATCCACATTAAACTTCCCTAAATGTCCTTTACTACAAAATCTAAATCATCTTATACAGATTGTTACAGATTGATCTGGCCTGCAGCAGCCTGAACAATGAGCTCCACCTTTACACGCATTAATGATCAATATTTATATAATATTACATATTGTATTATATGATAATAAAGTATTTATAACCCATAAATATCATGTATCCACCTGAATAATCAGTACTTTTCCTTTTGGTGCTTAAACATATTTTGAACTACATTCTGAATCCAGGACTTTTCCTTGTGACCGTTTAGAAACTCTGGAAATATTTTTACTTCATTAGAAGACGAGTTCTTCTTCCACCTCTGATATTTGATTTGGTATTTTTGGCTGAGCAGGACAGTTTCAGGGCTGTGTTTCATTCACTGGACATTTTCCTTCCACTCCTTTGTAAAAACCAGACGTGAAGACTTTAACAAAAGAAGTGCAGGTTTGTTCGTTGGGTTTAGATGATGTTTGGATGCAGCGTTTTAAGGTTGATCTTTACTCACATGCTGTTTGAGCACCAGGTTCTTCACTCCCTCCATGACAAACTGGGAGCCGGTATTCATCACTCTGGAAAACAGCCTGCAGAGGACGGAGGAGGGAGGAGGGAGGAGGTAAGGCAGAGGGGAGGAGGACAGGGTTAGGCTGGTAGTCTGAAGCCTACTGCTGCTGCCTCTGGTGCTACAGTCACTACTATTATACACCAACAACTACTAGTTAGAGTTCAGGTGATGACAGAATTTAAATAATGGTCATGAATTCTCTATTCAGAGTTTAAAAGGTAATTCTGTGTCTCCTATCAGTCTAAATGACTGACAGGTACTAATACCTCCATCAGTTAGTTTGTTAGTGTTGCTGTGTGTGACACAGATATTATATTGGATCTGAACTAAAACACAAAAGTCACAAAATAACCCAAATTAACTGACTGATGGAGGCAGCAGCAGAGCAGCAGCTCTAAAATCCCTGTTTTAGTGAATGTAGTCTGGTGTGTGTGCTGTTTGTGGTTAAACCAAAAGGATCTTCCAGGTCTCTCTCTGTAGGGATCCTTTCCATGATGCTGTCACACACTTAGAATAACACTCTGAGCCTGTCAGTGGATCAAACAAGCTCTTTTAGTGGACCTACTGTGATCAGGTGCAGTTGTCCCAAAGGATCACGTTGCAGCCATTGCAGCCCGTTTGGTGGCTGCTGGCTGAGGTGATCTACTGGTGATCTACTGGACCAGTTCCAACACTTTTACTACCCACCAGTCACTCAGACACCAGGATGCGCAAGAATAGAGCGCAGGTCTAAAAATACTGGAATTTTCAATCCATCACTTGTAAAAGGAGAACAAACGAGTTTCCAACTGAGATCATCATCATCTGGAAAAAGAACTGATCTCAACATCTAGAGTTTAAAGACATTTAATCTTTTGATTTTTCCTAAATAAGAAGTTTGGGAAATGGTCAGTGCATTGCTCATGGGTAGCTTTAAGAGCAATATTAGTCAGTTTGACAATCTTTTTTACATTATTTATTGTCTGCAGTGATATTTCTCAGCTGTGTGTGGGAGTTTTATGAGGTAAGACGTCATATTTCACAGTAACACTTCCAATAAACACAGTTCTCAGGTACAGCAGGTCCCAGTGTTTAAATCACTAACTGTACTTCCATTGGATAACTTCACCATAAATAATGCTGCCATTTTTACGTTGTCAGATCCATGTATGTGATCGCTAAAGGAGTTTTAAAACTGCTTTAAGTTAAATGAGTCACCAAAATGAAAAAACCTCATGTTACTAACTTACCCCATTGGTTTGACTCCGCTGTTGCCATAGTTGGCCGGGGTGGCGGCCATCTTTGTAAACGCCCTGCAAAAGTTAAGACAACACCAGAGTGACTCCACATGCCTCTCCTGAACACTCTGCTCACTTTTATCACCCTGATAACAGCTAAAAATATTTGAATACTCCTTAATATGTCAAAACAGACAGAGAGGGGACACTGTAATCTTCTCTCTTCAAGGTGTTCCCAAAATATATTTATACATGAGCGACCATTGGAAGCTGGGTTTCGATGCAGCCTTGGCAGCAGCTTCATCAGATGGCTTTAAGAACAGACAGACAGACAGACAGACTTACTTCCACTGTTTGATGTAGTTGAGAGGTGAGAGGTCACAGCCTGCGTCCAACAGAGCCTTCTTGTACTGCTCCAAGTCCGACTGAAACACAGCAATCACACACACATCAGGCCACAAACAGGCCATTTAGGAAACGTTTACTGATTTTAGGCTCCTAAAATAAAGTCATCATCAGTTAAAATGTTTGGTATATTTAGAATCTTTTCACTATTATTGTTATTGTATACGGCTCTCCTTAAAGCCACCAGACTCCACTGACAAAAACAGCAATTTTACTTTATGAGATATGGGATTTACCAGACTAGCTGATGTGAGTTTGGTGTTTTAAAGGGTTAGTTCAGATCCAAACTGACATGTTAAAACACCAAAGTCACACAATAACACAAACAAACCAACCAATGGAGGCGGCAGTAGACCAGCGGCTACTGTGTTCTGCTGGATAAAATTACTGTTTCTGTCAGTGGAGTCTGGTGGCTTTGAAGAGAACGTAACTCGATGTTAAAGTGGAGAAAATATTCTAAATACTGTTCTCTCATCCTGCTGTGGTGAAGAAGACTGTAAACTAGCAACTGAGATCATAAACCCATCAGGAAAATGTTCACTGAGCTGATAAAAGGCTCCAAAAAACCAAGATGGTGACGCCCATGAAGCCAAACCCGAGGCCTTTTCTACAGATACAGATATCTGTTTGTAGAGATCATGTGACGGCCGTGCTGTTAGAAACCAGGAGAGCTTCAGACCTCCAAAATGGCTGCTGCACAAAGGAGTACAATACGTCACTATAAGGTCCTCCACAGGCTGAGGCGCTGTGGCCTCCGATTCTTTACGCCAACATTAAAAAATTAATAAATTCAACTTAAAAAATAATTAAAGGGGCCGTGTTGATGTCGATGGGACAATGAAATATGATCCTGGACGGTCAGTTTGAGTTTGACGGTTTAATCGACACCAAAAAACCCTGGAACTCGACTCTGGAAAACGGTCACGGTGACTTTCGTCTTATCTTCTTTGGCAGCGACGGTGAAGTCAGCAGTAGAGACACTGCGTCCATGTTATAAAGTACTTTACCCAGGAATGTGCACCTGAACGGGCCGCTTTGGCCGGCGAAGGATTTCACTGGACGTCATCGTGTTGCTGCAAAAACCGAACCAGCTTTATGCCAGAGCTCTTTGCAGTGGGACGGCGGTGACGTACGTTTATGTCAAACGTGGTTCAAATAGGTAAACCGACACCGATGGTGCCAAAGCAGACGCCTCCATTTACTGCACAAAAGAAGAGGGTCAACTATTGTGCAGCCAAAACGGCCTTCTGTGAAACTCTGCGGTAAATAACACCACCGGCCGGCTCATTAACACAACTGGATGTTTTCGTCTTTCTTTGCTCTGACATCAGGGTTTGTCATTCTAACCAGGATTCACACAGTTGTTTCTCACTTTGGACAGATGCCATGCTGCTAGTGTGTTTATCACATCACATCACTTCATCAGGGAACAACACTACCTGCCTACTTCCACCTCAATCAGAGCTCTGAGGTCACCGTTAACTGTTGGTATTCTCTCCATTGGATCAGTAAAAAACACAAGCTGTCTACTTGTCGACATGACTGGATGTTTTACTCTTCTTTTGTCGCAGCACTGAGATCAGGGTTAATAGATCAAATTGGGATCCTTACAGTTGTTTCCAGGACGTTAGCGGTAACGTTAGCCGCTAGTAACATGCTATTCTTCTTACTTGATCATGCACAGCAGTGAAGGTTACTATATTCTGTCACGATCAAGGAGTTGATAAGCAGACAGATGGTTGAATAATTGCTGATCCAGTTGTCTTTCAGACAGCAGCAGCATAATACTACTTGGAAACGCTCCTTCCACTTTAAAAAGACTAAACGTTATTGTGACAGCTGTTAATAAACAGCAGTAGCGAGTTCATCGTCACGCCAGCTTGAAGCTGTTGTTGCAGAGGCCTCTCTGTCCCGCCAAGACAAACGCTCAGACAGCGTCACAGTATGTGCACGGTAGGATGAAAATATTCCCCTTGAGTTATATTTTCTACCTACAGTTAGCGAAGGTGGCGTCGACTGTTTCGTCTATACACAGTTTCCCCTCCGATAAGCTCCCGAGCGTCAGAGGGATTACACAAGTGTCGAGACACGTGAGAGAGCGTCTCTAAGAGAGTGTTTGTGGTTGTTTTTGCCGAAATGAAGCCCCACCACATCAGTCAGAAACCTGAGCAGCACTCTGGAGACTCAGCAGCAGATAGAGGGGGAGGAAAGGGTGAGGGAGAGGTCTGAGGGGGAGGAGGATCAAAGGAGGGAGAGGAAGAAGAGAAAGAGACAAAGAGACACAGACAGGAGGCCAAGAGCCGGTCACAGCGGGAGAGGGACGGCCGCAAACGACAGGAAGAGATGGTGGGTGGTGATGGAGGGCGAGGGGCTGATCCCGGGATGATCCATCTCTCAGGCGGATGAAAGATGGATGAAAGAAAACGTAAGGCTCAGATCTGGCACGCTCGCCATCCGTCAGCGGAGGAAGACGGGGACGAGCTGGAGATGTGAACGGGCGCCGAGGATCACAGGATCACTACAAGGAAGAATCAGTGGGCTGCATCGGTCTGACGCACCAACCGGTCAACTGTCTGCTGGTGTTAATAACAAGGAAGAGTACGGTTCAACTAACAAGCACTCATGGCAGGAAGTAACAATACAACCAGTCTGTGTGAAGAAGCGTCCTCTGATTGGTCGGTATCAGTCTGTGTAAAGAAGCGTCCTCTGATTGGTCGGTATCAGTCTATAAAGAAGCGTCCTCTGATTGGTCGGTATCAGTCTATAAAGAAGCGTCCTCTGATTGGTCGGTATCAGTCTGTATAAAGAAGCGTCCTCTGATTGGTCGGTATCAGTCTGTAAAGAAGCGTCCTCTGATTGGTCGGTATCAGTCTGTAAAGAAGCGTCCTCTGATTGGTCGGTATCAGTCTATAAAGAAGCGTCCTCTGATTGGTCGGTATCAGTCTGTAAAGAAGCGTCCTCTGATTGGTCGGTATCAGTCTATAAAGAAGCGTCCTCTGATTGGTCGGTATCAGTCTATAAAGAAGCGTCCTCTGATTGGTCGGTATCAGTCTGTGTAAAGAAGCGTCCTCTGATTGGTCGGTATCAGTCTATAAAGAAGCGTCCTCTGATTGGTCGGTATCAGTCTATAAAGAAGCGTCCTCTGATTGGTCGGTATCAGTCTGTATAAAGAAGCGTCCTCTGATTGGTCGGTATCAGTCTGTGTAAAGAAGCGTCCTCTGATTGGTCGGTATCAGTCTATAAAGAAGCGTCCTCTGATTGGTCGGTATCAGTCTGTGTAAAGAAGCGTCCTCTGATTGGTCGGTATCAGTCTGTGTAAAGAAGCGTCCTCTGATTGGTCGGTATCAGTCTGTATAAAGAAGCGTCCTCTGATTGGTCGGTATCAGTCTATAAAGAAGCGTCCTCTGATTGGTCGGTATCAGTCTGTATAAAGAAGCGTCCTCTGATTGGTCGGTATCAGTCTGTAAAGAGTGTCGGTGTCCTCTGGGTCTGAACAGTGAAGCCTTAAAGCTGCTTCCTCTCTAGTGTCCAGCAGGGGGCGACTCCACTGGCTCCAGACAGAAGTCTGATTGGATGGAAGTCAATGAGAAAATACTATAGAAGACAAACAAATGGACAAATAAACTAATTAGTTTTAATTCTACTAGCTGGATGGATTGAAATGCTGCTGCTGATAAACTGTCCTGTCCTCTGCCCTCAGTGATCAAAGGCTCATTCACCTGCTTGGACAGCTGCAGTAATAAGTGTTTAGTCTAGATTACATTTACAGAACCTCCTCATACCGAAAAGGACAACGGTGGTTTCGAGGGAGTTAAAACCACACGTTTATGTTGGCCCCTCTGGTGGCCGCAGTAATGATGATGGGAGGGAAGGAGGGAGTCAGGTGACGATAAAGGGTGACGACAGCAGACGAGATCAGAGGGAGACACGTACGGTAGTTTAAAATGCATGAAAATACAGTAGAGGTTTGGTCCCTGTGACTGATGAACTATTATAGAGATTCATTAGATTAGATTATTTATTACAGAAGCATCAGTGTGTGTGTGTGTTTAGATTTTTCAAAATAAAAGCCCACATTTTTCAGCTGTAGCCACACCACAACACACTGAGCAGTGACCGAACCTTTCGCTCCATCACACCACAACTACCGTCATTATCTGACACTACTCCCCCACATCCGAGCGCCACGTGGAGAGACCGAGGTTGAACTTCACGCTAATGTCCTCTGACACGCCGAAGCCACATCCATGTAAAACAGAGGTTATTTTCTTCTCAACTAAAACACCAGGAAAGAACTTCAAACTAAACGGAGGAATATCTAACTGTAAAAAACAACTCTCTGTCCCAACACTGACGTCACTGACAAAAGATTAGAACCATCCGCCTGTTTTTATTGGAGAGATTTTACATTACTGTTGATGAATTGCTCTGACTGGTGCTTTCAGACGCTGGCCTGCGCTCTGATTTACAGATGCTGAATGATCACTGACTGAGTCATAAAGAGGGATTTTTAGAATTATTTCTGCAGGTGTACAAGCAGAGCTCTCTGCCCACGGCAGCAGCTGGAGGCCTGGACCCAGATCCCGCTGATTTCAGGGGAAAGAAAAAGTCCTGCAGGAGTTTTTTGGTCCCAACTGATTTGGGAGGTTTAAAGACCTGCAGAGCTCCTGGAGGAATGAGTCCTGCTGTCACTAGTTCTTTAGAGGGGACATATTATGCAAAATGCACTTTTTAAATGTCTTTATACTTAAAGGTGTCCACAGACCTTCACATCTCGGTTTTTCTCCTGCTCCAGTAAATTTATGGGGAAATGCATTCAGATTTGGCCCCATGTGTGGTGTCATAGCACCCCCTTGGTCACCCGCTGGCTGATATGGTTGGTACCAGTGGATGCTGGCGGGGGGGGGGGGGGGCTGGTTCACCATCACACACACACACCTTCACTGTGGAGACACACTGAGACACTACAGCCTGACCCCTGTTGATTTTTAGAGACCATTAGCACACAGAGACCACCTAGCTGTCGCCGTTGCTACGTGGCTAACGCTAGCTCTGGAAATACGATGTCGGAAACGGAGCCAAATGGTGCTCGGCTGCTAAAACGCTAAACTGGAGCGTTCAGGAAGAGGCTGCATACAGAGGATGAGAACAGTGATGTGTTTTCAGAACATTACAGTGTTCTGGTAGGACCCCAAATACAAGTAGGAACCTGAAAATGAGCAGAATGTGTCTCTTTTAACAGAAAACTCAACCTAATAACAACCACAGTGCCTGTCATGGCGTAAAGGATGAGAGGCGTTTTCTGCCAAACTAAAGCCATTCCAGCTGTGTTCCTCCGACAGTGACTCTAACCAGGTCTGTTTCTCGGAGGAGCTTTGGCTCGGCTCGGCTTTGTTCTACCACTGGCTCATAACGACATTATGAACACGGCAGAGCCAAGAAGATGCTTCTCATAAAGCCCGTTCAGAATGTGGCTATTGATCAGTATAATGTGGTTCAGTGCAGCCGACTTGAAACCATCTGTAGAAACCATTTCTACATTTCTACACTTGGCCTGCGGTGTAAGCGTCCCCTGTGCTGTTTTAGAGTGAGCGTTGGTGAAGACGCCTGGACGGGACGATGGGAACAGCTGCAGGACTGTCAGCTGAGACGCCAAGTGAATTTTTGTTTAGTCAAATTTGTCCAACAATGCAAATGGGCGGTGGTTCAGAGGTAGAGCGGGTCGTCCACTAACTAACTCGATCCATTTACCAATTTAAGAGGGTTAAATAACCGCCGTCTCCAGTCTAATGCTTCACATCTTCAGCAGCATCCTACAGTTACATCTGGGAAACCATCTGAACGGTTCACTTTGTTCCTTTATTTGACATTGTGTTCTTGGAGGCTGGGAGGGGAAGTTACTTTGTGCTGTTTTGCTTGAACCTGCAACACAAACCAAACTGGGCCACATGGAGAAAATCCAGGAATCAGACGTGTTGTTCATCAGAGGAGACTAAAGAAAGACAGAGAACATGTTGATCCAGAACAACAGTGAAACTAAAGATCTGTGAACCTCCAGAGGAGATCTGACCTGTTTACTGTTTTAGTTTCTGAGCGACGGAGATTTGATAGAACAGAAAGATTTCAGAGCCTCCATTGGTGTTTCTGCTTATTGTCCTCATGGAGGCTCCATAGACCTCCACTACACACTATAGACCTCCACTACACACTATAGACCTCCACTACACACTATAGACCTCCACTACACACTGACACACTGACTAACTAGCACACACACACACACTATAGACCTCCACTACACACTGACACACTGAATAACTAACACACACACACTATAGACCTCCACTACACACTGACACACTGACTAACTAGCACACACACACTATAGACCTCCACTACACACTGACACACTGACTAACTAGCACACACACACTATAGACCTCCACTACACACTGACACACTGACTAACTAGCACACACACACTATAGACCTCCACTACACACTGACACACTGACTAACTAACACACACACACACTATAGACCTCCACTACACACTATAGACCTCCACTACACACTGACACACTGACTAACTAGCACACACACACTATAGACCTCCACTACACACTGACACACTGACTAACTAGCACACACACACTATAGACCTCCACTACACACTGACACACTGACTAACTAGCACACACACACTATAGACCTCCACTACACACTGACACACTGACTAACTAGCACACACACACTATAGACCTCCACTACACACTGACACACTGACTAACTAACACACACACACACACACTATAGACCTCCACTACACACTAACACACTGACTAACTAGCACACACACACACACACTATAGACCTCCACTACACACTGACACACTGACTAACTAGCACACACACACTATAGACCTCCACTACACACTGACACACTGACTAACTAACACACACACACACACTATAGACCTCCACTACACACTAACACACATAATCAATATGAACATTAATAATATTCTAACTTATGTCCAGTCTACGACCACAAGCGTTTAGGGGGAAACTCAAGACACAAAAAAAAGAGTTTAACTTCTTGAGCATCACCTCAGGCTGAATAAAGGCTGAGTGACTTTGGTGAGGTGGTCCTTTCATCCAGGACTGTCACATGTGGATGCTTGAATGATTCCGTCAGTAAATATCGTGAGTAAATACCTGAAAAATTCTAATGCAAGCCAGTAGCCTAAAGTTGCAGCTGCTCCTGAAACCAGACAGAGTTTACTGTAGCATTTCTGTCCCTCATTACTTCCCTGTAACCACAGGGAGGCAGTTTGTTTGTGTCAGACTGTTCTGAACTCTGGAATTAAACAAACACACCTGCTGATTATTAAAATGATCAACAACTTAGAGAACAAAATCAAGTCAAATGTTCCCCTCCAACAAGCCCTGGTAATTACCCCCGGGGCTGCAGTTTGAAGTTATTTGTTCAGAGGATTTCAATGCAGGGGCAAACAGCTGCTATTAGCAGAATTAGCTATTAACAGTTCCTGTTTGTAATGTACCCAAGGAGGAACAGATTACTATCACTGGGCTACTGTGACACTGAGGGACACTTAAAAACGTCATGTTTCTCAAGCAAGTTCTGCCGTTAAAACAAAGCATCTTTTTCAGTGACTTCTTAGTGGATTTCTGGATATTTACCTGTGGTAAATATATAACAAGTATATTTAATCTTAAGAGGAATTTCAGCAACCCCAGAAATAACCACCGTCTCTAAACCTGCTGAGGAGAAACCACCATCCTAATGCTTCACATGTCTTCACATGGGAAACCATCTGAACTGACATTTCAATTCTCTTTGTTCATCGACACCGTGTTCCCCTGAGGCCGCACTTTGAAACTGTTTGTCAAGTGTTTTCAACACAGGGCAAATATCTGCTACTAGCAGTTTCTAACGTACGGAGGTCCAGATAATGATCCCTGGATTATTACTGGGTGACACGGAAGGACACAAAACTAAAAACTAAAACGACACTTAAAATGGAAAGTTTCTCAGCCAAGTTCTGCAGGTAAGAAGGAGCATCTCTGTCAGTGATTCCTCAGGGGATTTCTGGATGTTTACTTGTGACACATTATCATAATAATATCCTCCAAGTCACATGAATCCAAAAATCTGTGTATCATGTATAGTAGTATATATATTAAAGTACCTTACCCATCCCTCCACTGCTTTAACTTTATATAGACATAAAAAAGTTAAAATGCTAAAAATCATTACCCCAACTAAACAGAAATACATCGTTTGTCTTTGAAGGTACACATGTCCCTCATGTAACATTAAAGCTAAACAAAATAATGTGAACAAACTTGACCTTTGACCCTGACTGTGATGGTGCTGAAGGTCTGCTGAGTTCAGAGGGAAGTTGCTCCATCTCTTCATTCTCGTGTTGTGTTTTTAATAACTCTGATTTCTCAGAGCTTCGTCTCTGGTGTCTCTGTTTTGTTCCTGGAAGTAAACACTGAACCGCAGGAGGATCACACAAAGTTCCCCACAAGAGCCACAGTTTTCTTCTTCGCTCCGTTTGAGCTTTTATTTTGACAGAACGGGACCACAGGGGGACAACAAACTAAACCACAACCCTCACATCACCATCTCACCGCTGAATCATCTCTGCCCTCACACAACTTCTAAAACATCCCAGAAAACACAGCATCCCCATAAGAACACCTACTGACTCTCACTTTAAAGGAGAGAAGAACTGTTTCTACCCATGATCCTCTGTGTCCACATCCTGGTGTCTGAAGGACTGGTAGGTAGTAAAAGTGTTGGAACTGGTCCAGTAGATCACCTCAGCCAGCAGACACCAAACGGGCTGCAATGGCTGCAACGTGATCCTTTGGGACAACTGCACCTGATCACAGTAGGTCCACTAAAAGAGCTTGTTTGATCCACTGACAGGCTCAGAGTGTTATTCTAAGTGTGTGACAGCATCATGGAAAGGATCCCTACAGAGAGAGACCTGGAAGATCCAACATAATGTTTTTGCAACACAATAACACAAACAAACTCACAGATAAAGGAACAGTAGACCAAAAACTACCGTGCTCTGTGCAGTAAAATGACTCTTTTTGTCAATAGTCTGCTGTGTCTTAGCTCTTTTAGTGGACCTACTGTGATCAGGTGCAGTTGTCCCAAAGGATCACGTTGCAGCCATTGCAGCCCGTTTGGTGGCTGCTGGCTGAGGTGATCTACTGGACCAGTTCCAACACTTTCACTACCTACCAGTCACTCACACACCAGGATGAGGACAGAGAGGGACCAGGGTTTAAAAATACCCTTTAAAAGAACAACTGAGATGTAAGAGCCAACAAGTGACAGATTCGGTGCAGAGCTGGTTTGATGACAGGTCTACCAACACACGCCGAGGAAAGCACATCAGTGACGTCCATCAGAGCAGCGGTTTGGAAACGTTCACTCTTTTGAAGTTTTTGGACAGACAATGTGCCACTGAAAGTGGATTTGGAATGAAAACACCTTCCTTAACATGGAAAATATTTGGATGTTGACTAAAACAAGCTGCCAGACGTCACTCATGGATATTATTAGTTAGACTTCACTTGTGGTCAAAGGAATCATTGTTCGGGCTGCACGGTACTGACAAAAAATAACAAACTTGTACTGAATATTTTTACTGTGACATGAAGTACGATACACACAGGAGCAGCTTTTCCTGCATGAAGCTTCGACTCATCGAAGCCTTAAGATCTTTAAGATCCTTAAGAGTAGTTCAGGTGAGCAGTAAATATAACCATCACATCTGATTCCTGTCTTCTTATATTTGGAACGCCTCCAGGACTGACCGTCGTGCGACAATTTGCAGACTATAGTCTTCTGTTCAGTGTCCGAGTTTCTAAATCCAAACCGCGTCCATGTAACAAAAGTGTCTGCAGGAGGTCACAGAGAGCCGATATCCAGAACAACAACCTGCTGCTGTCGGCTGGATCGACTCATTTCACTGAACTAACGTCTGCTGTTAGGACACGGTTTAAGTCATGTATGATCATCAGTTGTAGTTTTATAAGATAACTTTGATTTTTTACATCTTCAGTTTTTATTTTACTGCATCAGAAGATGTTTGACCTGTTTTATCGTCTGTATCATGTCAGTTTTGTTCTGGTTCTTTTGCTTTGTGATGCTGGTGTGCAAACAAATGCAGGGTTTTCCTGTTACTGAGCATCATCATCAGTCAGTGGGTGAGTTACCTCTGAAGGAGCCTGCTGAGCGGTGATGTAGTAGATGAGGAAAAGTCTCATTTTGTCTTCTGGAGTCCCGGCTGAAACACAAACATTCACACACAGATTAGTAATACTGCTGTAACACTTTCCTGGTTAACCTCCTGGTGTCTTTTAAAGGGTAACTTCACTGTTTTTACATATTCTGGCTTTGAAATGACTGGTTGGTGAAGCAGTGGTTCTAAAAGCAGGGTCTGCTTTAGTCCACAGCAATTTATTTTCATGATAAACATCCACAGAGGTTTCATACACTTTCTGTGATAAAACATCTACAAGCAGAAGTCCTATCAGATGGGGTTCCGTGGTTTTATCCTCGAGGTGATTAAGTTTCAGAGCCACTGTTTTAAAGGGTTACTTTGGATCCAACACAATGTTAATGTAACACACAATAACACAAACACACTGACTGATGGAGGCAACAGCAGACCAGCAGCTCCTGTGTCCTGTGAGCTAAAATCACTGTTTTTGTGAATGGAGTCTGGTGTGTGTGTGCAGGGGGGAGAAACACAGGAGCTATATATAACACCATAGAGTATGAATGTGTGTGTGTGTGTGTGTTCGTACCATCTGGGTCACTGATGATGTCCAGCAGTGATTTATCTAAAGTCGACTTGCTCATCAGTTTCTCTTCATACTCAAAGTAAACATCCAGTTTGCGGCTCTGAGGACACAAACAGCATCAAGTGAACACTGAGAACTACAGAGCTACTCCCAGCACACGCTAGCATGCTGACTCATCATATCAGGACGGGTCAGCTGGGTTTCTAACAAAGACTCACAAGACACAAAAAACAGACGAATACTCTCCTCCATACCAAAAACAGAAAAGATTTATAAGCATTAGAAGGAAACTAGTTAACCTGGAGACAAACTAACGAACACTCCTGCGTCTGTCGTCAACGGTGTCTGTTCCACCTTTGTTTTCAGTTTTACATGGTTTGTTCATTAGTATGTTTTTTATGTATGTTTTAAATTGTTGGTTATTTGTCAGTATGAATGCATTTTTTCTCTCTTTCCTTTTTTTAAATGTTGAAAACTCAATAAACATATTGTTGCTTTGCCAACTCTGGCACAAACACTGGCCAGACTCCCCCGGCTTGGCGGCAGCGGCGGCGGCCTGTGGCGGTGGCGTACCTTGATGTGGTCGAGGACGGCCGTGGCGACGTTGGTGTGCAGGTCGATGAGCCGTTTCTTCTCCAGCAGCTCTGGCAGAGAGCTGCAGCGCACAAACAAGACAACAAAGAAAAGCCTTCAGCTCGGTCTGCTGCTTATTAACGGACGGCAACGCGACGCTTCGACGCCTCGCGCTGGACGACATCTCACACTTTAAGCGCTTCAATCTGTCGGAGGGGGCGACGATCCCGCCGCTGAGAGGCTGTCACGCCAAACGACCCTCCAACCGGCTGCTACGCCTCTGTCGGCTCCACTTCACACTTAAAGTGAACCTTTGCTCCGACCAACAGGACGTTTGGCTGAAGGGAGCCGGAGTCTCTGTCCCAAAGTTACTGATAGAAACCAGCAGGGTTTTAATGGCAGAAGGACCAGAAATCTGATCAGATGTTCTCTGGCTCGGAGCTCGTTTGGGAATATCTTTAGAAGAAATTTAGGAACCTGCTTGGATCTGTCAGGACAGTTTACGTTCACTTTGGGTCCTTTAAAATTCACTCCGGTTAGTTTACTTTGTTAGCAGCTGTGATGATGATCTCAGTACCTGACAGCAGAGGTGAGCTTGGCCGTGTTGTCTGACAGCATGCTGATGGCTCCTTCATCCTCACCCTCTAAACCCTGCACACACACACACACACACACACACACACACACACACACACACACACAGAGAACAATAAACAACAGATATCAGATCTGATCAGCTGTCGTGGTTTAGTTTAGTGGAGACCTCAGGGACTTGGGAAAGCTCTTGTAGATGTTATTATTCCTCCATGTCTCCAAGAACGTCTGCATCCCAAAGTGTGACTGCACAAACTGACCCTGAAATAACCCACGGGCTCGTCTGTGTGGCGTTCAGGCTGTGGTCCGGTTTTCCTCCATGTTTCTTCACCTCCATCAGGAGCTTTATTTATGCTTTAAATGTGTTTCTAACAGGATCAAACAGGCCACGTTTCTTCTTCTTCTGCTGCTTTAAATGTGTTTCTAACAGGATCAAACAGGCCACGTTTCTTCTTCTTCTGCTGCTTTAAATGTGTTTCTAACAGGATCAAACAGGCCTCGTTTCTTCTTCTGCTGCTGCTTTAAATGTGTTTCTAACAGGATCAAACAGGCCTCGTTTCTTCTTCTGCTGCTTTAAATGTGTTTCTTGGATGTACTTCCTGCTTTGTTGTGCTGCAGCTACAGACAGCAGCTAAAGTCACAGTCAGAGTGTTTCTCCATCCCAGATGAACTTCTGGTCGTCATGGTGTTAAAAACCCTCTGAGCGGCTGACGTCTGGCCTGGTGCCCCCCCATTAGAGAATAATACTGATGTGCTGCTGGAATATACCACTGACAGTCTGCACGGGGGCTTTTATTTTGAAATCTGAGCCTTCTGAAGCACACGGCGGCACTTCCGCTAGAATTTGGAGGGTTAACGAGAGAGGACGCCATCAGCTCCGGCGGCACGACGCAGGCGCTCCTGGTAGGATTCAGACTTGAGGCTGCACCAGTGATGCCAAGTCACTCTAGATGTGGCAGGTTTTCTCTCTCCATGACTGATCTAAAGGAAAAGTCCGCCTGACATCACTGAGCTCACAGTGGACGGAGAGTCTGTAGATCACCTGCAAACATGGACGCCACGACGCTGCACGTGCTCCAGAGAATGAAATGGATGCTTGTTTTGACGGCAGGTTGTGAGGCGATCTGCCATTAATCACATTTATATAATAAGAAAACAAGGAGCCAAATGGAGCTGAACTCCTGGCAACAAGCGGCCCGGGAGAGCTTTCCTTTACTAATGCTCATGCTGCTGCTTCGTCTTGATTTTTATGGCGGCTGGCAAACAGCGTTACGGCGCATGACCGCCACAGACTGGAATGGACTGTGGATCTGGAAATGACCCCCAAGGACCCTCAGGTGTCGTATGGGTGGAACCAGGAGCCGTGGTAGGTCTGAGCCTTCAGATGTCACCTGGAGATTTGGACATTTTCTTGGAGAAGCAGATCCACATTTGGCCTCGAGCTCAGGAGTTGAAAATAACTTCAGTAAATCAGACATAAACTCCTAAACTCAGACGTGGACGTGACTAATGACTCAGATGTGACTGCTGAAAACAGAATATGACCTAAAACACTCAGGTGTGACTGGAACTTGAGGTTTGGCCAGTTTATCAACAGACATGCTGACCACCGTGGTGTGTGTGTGTGTGTGTGTGTGTGTGTGTGTGTGTGTCTCACCATGATGCTCTTCAGACGTTTGACCTCGTCCTCCTGGGCTCTGTAGGTGTCCAACTCCTCTTGGACCGACTCCGCCACCTCTGGGAACGGACTGTAACACACACACACACACACACACACACACACACACACACACACACACACACACACACACACACACACACACACACACACACACACACACACACACACACACAGTACGCTCAACTTCTAACCAATCAATGAGCTTCTAATCTAAAATACATCCTAAACCACATAAACACAAACAGCCGTTCTATCGCTCTCTTCACACACACCAGACTCCATTCACAAAAACAGTGATTTTAGCTCACAGGACACAGGAGCTGCTGGTCTGCTGCTGCCTCCATCACTTAGTTTGTTTGTGTTATTGTGTGACTTTGGTGTTTAAAAGATCCAAACTAACCTTTTAAAAACAGAAAAATAACAGAAACTCTTGTGTTCTGCAAGGTGATTGTGGTATAATAATCACTGTTTTTGTCAATGGAGTCTGGTGAGAAACAGCTGTTCTATCGCGCTCTTCAAAGCCACCTCACAGAACACAGGAGGAACCATTTAAAACTCAGTCTCATGATCTTCAAAGTAAGTTTTTGTCAATGGAGTCTAGTGGAGGAGAGCAGAGGTGGATATAAGGGAGAGGGCTGTCTGACGGCGATGTAAAGCACTACACTAACTAGAGAGAAGCACCTCATACAACCACACGCCAGGTAATACGGACTGTACCTTTACAGCCTGTACAAAAACCACTAAGACATTATATGACATTAAGCCGCTCTCCCTCCAGCAGTCCAGCAGCACTGACCTGCCCTTGTGTTTCTGCCAGAACTTGTCGGCGGCGGTCAAGTCGTAGGTCTTTCTGTTCTTCTTCTTTGGTCTGGCGCCGGCAGGAGATGGCTCCACCCCCGCCCCCTCCTCCATCACCACCCTGTTCAGCTGGAAGTCCTGGTGGGGACACACAGACCAAACACATTCATTAGAGGACAACTCCACTGTTTCTACCCCTGGGTCCTCTGTGTCCACATCCTGGTGTCTGAGTGACTGGTAGGTAGTAAAAGTGTTGGAACTGGTCCAGTAGATCACCTCAGCCAGCAGCCACCAAACGGGCTGCAATGGCTGCAACGTGATCCTTTGGGACAACTGCACCTGATCACAGCAGGTCCACTAAAAGAGCTTGTTTGATCCACTGACAGGCTCAGAGTGTTATTCTAAGTGTGTGACAGCATCATGGAAAGGATCCCTACAGAGAGAGACCTGGAAGATCCTTTTGGTTTAACCACAAACAGCACACACACCAGACTACATTCACTAAAACAGAGATTTTAGCTCACAGGACACAGGAGCTGCTGGTCTGCTGCTGCCTCCATCAGTCAGTGTGTTTGAGTTATTTTATGTTACACAAGTATTGTGTTGGATCCACCCGAACTCTTAAAAACACCAGAGTCACACAATAACACAAATAAATAAGAGAGCGGTAGACCAGCAACTCCCATGTAAAATTACTATTTTTGTCAATGTAGTCTGGTGTGTGTGCAGAGAGTGATATAACGGCTGTTTGTGGTTAAACCAAAAGGATCTTCCTCTTTATTCCACCTTTTGTCAGGTGATGTTTGACGTTCCTCAGCAGCTTGTTTTGGCAGTTTACTGCCCACATTTCTGCCAGCAGCTGTAAGCAGCTCCTCATGAACCCATGAATGAAGCCATTGTCTCTGTTAAAAAATGTTTTTCCTGTGTTAAATGATCCAAATCAGCTCTTTAAGTCTTCTATGTGTACCGGATCCAAACTGAAACCACCAAGAAAAACCACAGACGTCATCATTATCTAACTCACATTTACAGTTTTGAGTCCCAGAAGTGATTCTGGGACACTTGATGAATATGGAGGCTGGTCCAAGACCAGCAGATGAAGCGCTGAGAGCGCCGCAGATCTCTGGGATCAACTCCAGGCCGAAGACGACCCGTCCCGCAGCACGTCACTGCTAATTACACCACCGCCAATCCTGACCGAGGCCGACAAGGAACAGATCCTCGTCCCGACGCAGAAACCAACGGCGGATCATAATATCGCTGTTGCCGTGGGAACGGGGGTGAAGGGGGAGCGGGGATGAGAGGGGAGCTTTAGTGTTGGGACGCTGCCTCCCGCTGGGTGAGTTCAGACTGTGACGTGTTTATAGGAAACAGAGGAGGGAGACGGAGAGCCATCTGGACCGCCGTCACCACAACAGAAACCAGATCAGATCTGGATCTGGATCTGGATCTGGACGGCCTTTTCACAGGAAGTTACAGAACATTTCAACTGGACGGCGGCGATTCACCTGTTTCCACGACAACAAGCTGAAATCAGACCCAAGAACTAGACCGGACCGCCAACAGACTGTGACTTCATTACAGATATACTGGATCAGTGTAAACACTGGCTCACACATAACGAGAGGCGTCTCTACTGTGTCTCTACTGTCTCTACTGTGTCTCTACTGTCCTCTTCTGTCCTCTACTGTCTCTACTGTGTCTACTGTGTCTCTACTGTGTCTCTACTGTCCTCTTCTGTCCTCTACTGTCTCTACTGTGTCTCTACTGTGTCTACTGTGTCTACTGTGTCTCTACTGTCCTCTACTGTGTCTCTACTGTGTCTCTACTGTGTCTCTACTGTCCTCTTCTGTCCTCTACTGTGTCTCTACTGTGTCTACTGTGTCTCTACTGTGTCTCTACTGTCCTCTTCTGTCCTCTACTGTCTCTACTGTGTCTCTACTGTGTCTACTGTGTCTCTACTGTCCTCTACTGTGTCTCTACTGTGTCTCTACTGTGTCTCTACTGTCCTCTTCTGTCCTCTACTGTGTCTACTGTGTCTCTACTGTCCTCTTCTGTCCTCTACTGTCTCTACTGTGTCTCTACTGTTTCTACTGTGTCTCTACTGTCCTCTTCTGTCCTCTACTGTGTCTCTACTGTGTCTCTTCTGTGTCTCTACTGTGTCTCTACTGTCCTCTTCTGTCCTCTACTGTGTCTCTACTGTGTATCTACTGTGTCTACTGTGTCTACTGTGTCTCTACTGTGTCTCTACTGTGTCTACTGTGTCTCTACTGTGTCTCTACTGTGTCTACTGTGTCTCTACTGTGTCTCTACTGTCCTCTTCTGTCCTCTACTGTGTCTCTACTGTGTCTCTACTATCTCTACTGCCCTCTACTGTCCTCTACTGTCCTCTACTGTCCTCTACTGTCTCTACTGTGTCTCTACTGTGTCTCTACTGTCTCTCTACTGTCTCTACTGTGTCTCTACTGTCTCTCTACTGTCTCTCTACTGTCTCTACTGTGTCTCTACTGTCCTCTACTGTCTCTACTGTGTCTCTACTGTCTCTCTACTGGTCTCTACTGTGTCTCTACTGTGTCTCTACTGTGTCTCTACTGTCTCTCTACTGTGTCTCTACTGTGTCTCTACTGTCTCTCTACTGTCTCTACTGTGTCTCTGTCTCTCTACTGTCCTCTACTGTGTCTCTACTGTGTCTCTACTGTGTCTCTACTGTCCTCTACTGTCTCTACTGTGTCTCTACTGTGTCTCTACTGTGTCTCTACTGTCTCTCTACTGTCTCTCCTGTGTCTCTACTGTGTCTCTACTGTCTCTCTACTGTCTCTCTACTGTCTCTCCTGTGTCTCTACTGTGTCTCTACTGTGTCTCTACTGTGTCTCTACTGTCTCTCTACTGTCTCTACTGTCTCTCTACTGTCTCTACTGTGTCTCTACTGTGTCTCTACTGTCTCTCTACTGTCTCTACTGTGTCTCTACTGTGTCTCTACTGTCTCTACTGTGTCTACTGTGTCTCTACTGTCTCTACTGTGTCTACACTGTGTCTCTACTGTGTCTCTACTGTCTCTCTACTGTCCTAATCTAAATCTAAGTATCTGATCAGACTGAGGATCAGTCAGATAATCAATATTGATGAAGTGGTCTTAAATATCTTTACTGTCTGCAGAACGAACTGAACGCAGCGGCTGAGCTTTTCTCCTCCGAGGGAAAATTAGATGGAGCGACTTGTTATGAGTCCGTGTGTGTGTGTGTGTGTGTGTGTGTGTGTGTGTGTGTGTGTGTGAGAGTGTGTGTGTGTGTGTGTGTGTGACATGCTGATGACGTGTTACATAACACATCCATGTAACTCTACATTCCAGTGCTGTCAGTATTAACCTCAGCACCTCAGCAGCTGACAGCACTCTGGCTCTGCACGAGTTTCTGTGTGTGTGTGTGAGGGATCTCTAAAGGCGCACACACACACACACACACACACACACACACTCACACACACTCACACACACACACACACACACACACACACACACACACACACACACACACACACTCACACGCACACAGTCACACGCACACACACAGTCACACACACACACACACACACACACACACACTCACACACACTCACACACACACACACACACACACACACACACACACACACACACACACACACACTCACACGCACACAGTCACACACACACACACACACACACACACACACACACACACACACACACACACACACACACACACACACACTCACACGCACACAGTCACACGCACACACACAGTCACACACGCACACTCACACACACACACACACACACACAGTCACACACACACACACACACACACACACACACACACACACACACGCACACAGTCACACACACACACACACACACACACACAGTCACACACAACAATGTTTAACAAATTGTTTTATATTTTATTTAAAGGCCATCTGACATCCACTTCTCTTATTTTAGAGCACCAAATGTGGATTAATCCGCTGCTGAAAATAGTCCCCTGACAACAGAACTATTTCCTCCTATTTGTTTAGTAAAAACTACAGCATCTTTTTTAATCTGTGAAGATTTACCTCTCCAGTCGGAGCCAGAGCTCCTTGTTGCATTAATTTTAAAGGGTAATTCCAGCATTTTTAACCCTGGGTCCTCTCTGTCCATATCCTGGTGTCTGAATGACTGGTAGGTCCACTAAAAGAGCTTGTTTGATCCACTGACAGACTCAGAGTGTTATTCTAAGTGTGTGACAGCATCATGGAAAGGATCCCTACAGAGAGAGACCTGGAAGATCCTTTTGGTTTAACCACAAACAGCACACACACCAGACTACATTCACTAAAACAGGGATTTTAGAGAACAGGACTCAGGAGCTGCTGGTTAGTTCCTTTTTTTTAGCAGGTTAGTTAGGCACTGAACTAACTAACTAACTAAGCTTTTGAGACACCAAAGTCACACAATAACACAAACAAAATAACAGATGTAGGCAGCAGCAGACCATCAGCTCCTGTGCTCTGTGAGCTAAAATCACTGTTTTTCTGAATGGAGTCTGGCCCGGGTTAAAAGTCGAGTTCTCCTTAAGTGTTTACATTTGTGTTTCCTTATGCATCAGTGTTCAAAAGCTCACCAGGACGTCGTGGATCAGCGCCTGATAGGTCCAGGTGTGGTGGAGGGGCGTGGCCATGTCCACATTACGATCTGCCAGGACGAACAGAGGCCGCTGGAAACTGCAGAGGAGAGAAGAATAAAGAAGGATGAGTGCAATCACACACAGAGCCCACAGCCGACCTGCAGGGGATACAGCACTGCATTGTGGGATGTGGAGTTTCAGCCACTCGGCATATACGGTTTACCTGAACTGTCCAGCAGCCATGTTGTCACCGGTGAACAGGCTGTTTCTGGCGTCCCGCAGGTTCTCACGGAGCTTCTTATCCAACTTCTACAACACACACACACAGACACACACAGACACACACACCTGTAATGACAAAAACTTTTTCCAGCACAAACATATGAAGATTTCAGAAATAACTCCTCTCGGTCCACATCCTACATCAATAGTTTGATATAAATCATATATATAGATAAAATCACAGTATCTGTGTAGTCCACCACAAAATAAAACTAGATGGACTCTAAACTACAAACATGTCTGAAGGGTTTGCTCTAAAAGGGTCGGGGTGTGCAGGCTGAGGTTTCATCTCCTGACCAATCAGATCGGCCGATGTCACGGCGAACTCACCACGGCGACCATCTCTGCTGCGTTTCCACGGGGACAGCGAATGATGGGCACGGCACCTGAACAGAAGACACACTTTAATAAACTGTCATCCCGTTCAGCACACGGACAAACTACCTGAAACTACAGAGATAAAACACTTCCTGCTCCAACATCGACGACTTTATGAGAGAAAAAGGAACCTGGCCCGGAGTGTCTGTGTGGACATGTGAGTGAACGCTTCCATCTAGTGGACAGAAACAACAACCACACTGAGAGTCTGAGACACACCACCTCGTCTGGGTCGACCACACCGCCGCGGACACACTGCCCACCTCCGCCTACCTCCACCTGTGTGTGACGGCGACCTCACTGAACTCCACGCCGAGTTTACCTTTAATTATCCCCATCAGATTAAAGCCTTGTTAACAAATGAAGGGATTCTGTCCACAGATACACTGAAGGGCTTTTAATTTGAAACCCGTACAGGAAGTGTTTTTCAGGTGCAGTGATGCACACGGCGCTCAGGTGGGCGGCCAGGTAAGAGGCACTGACACTGAGACTCACCGAGCGTGACGAAGAAGCAGAAGAGGCTGTCCACGATGGTGTCCATGATGGCCTCCATGTCTGTGTCCTGGATGTCTGCTCTGTTGATGGCTGCAGCACGGGGGGGGCACAGGGGGGAAGACCCAGGGGGGAGTCACAGGGGGGAGTCATGGAGGGGGAGTCACAGGGTCGAGGGACACAGAAGGGGGAGGAGAATTAAATTCATGATCCATCTATGAGTCGGTTTTCTGTGTTCTGGATGAAATACTGATTGTTGTCTTTATGCTTTTGGCTCATTTGGACTGAAACAGACCAATCACAGGCCAGTCAGAGGGTCACATGACTCTGTGTGTGTGTGTGTGTGTGTGTGTGTGTGTGTGTGTGTGTGTTACCGTGGTACGAGATGAGCTCCTTGTTTTGGTGGCAGAGGACGAACATGTCGTCTTCCAGAGTGATGAAGTTCAGGTACTGATCATACACCTGAGACACACACACACACACACACACACACACACACACACACACACACACACACACACACACACACACACACACACACACACACACACACACACACACACACACACAGACACACAGACACACAGACACACAGACAGACACACTAATGTGAACGTCTGAATCCAAAACAGGAAACTGTTTCTCATCCGGCAACCAACAACAGAACGAACAGTATAATCAGATAAATATCTGAATCTATGACGTCACGTCGTCGTGTAACTGCGCACTGAACACATGACAGTAACCATGGTAACCTTGGTGACTTGGCAGACGGCGTTAGCAGCCAGAGCAGCGCTGGCGATGTCCTCCAGTTTACTCCTACTGATGGCTGAGATGAAGTTCAGGTAGTATGCCTCATACAGCTGGTTCCTCAGGTCCTACACACACACACACACACACACACACACACACAGTGTCTGTTGATAAGAAACACTGACACACTGTCAAAACATGCTAATGGTATGAATGTGAGAATGCAGAAACCTGCTGTGTGTGTGTGTGTGTGTGTGTGTGTGTGTGTGTACCTGGCATATCCTGTCGATGTTCTCCTCTGTGGGCATGACGAAGTAGATGGCTGGAACATCTGGTATGGGATCTCTGTCAGAGTGAAGCAGGCTGAAACACACACACACACACACAAAGTGGGTCCACTAAAAGAGCTTGTTTGATCCACTGACAGGCTCAGAGTGTTATTCTAAGTGTGTGACAGCATCATGGAAAGGATCCCTACAGAGAGAGACCTGGAAGATCCTTTTGGTTTAACCACAAACAGCACACACACCAGACTACATTCACTAAAACAGGGATTTTAGAGAACAGGACTCAGGAGCTGCTGGTCTGCTGCTGTTTCAATTGTTTAGTTGGTGTTACTGTACGAGTTCGATATTTAAAAAGAGTTTCTGTGTTATTTTGTGTTACAATTATATTGGATCTGAACTAACCAATTGATGGAGGCAGCAGCAGAGCAGCAGCTCCTGTGTCCTGTTCTCTAAAATCCCTGTTTTAGTGAATGTAGTCTGGTGTGTGTGCTGTTTGTGGTTAAACCAAAAGGATCTTCCAGGTCTCTCTCTGTAGGGATCCTTTCCATAATGTTCCATGAAGTAGACTAGCAGCTCCTCGCAGTAATTTGATGATTATCAGCTTGATGGCAGCTGTAAATGATAAACTTAAAAACAGAGACAGCTGTCCAGGAGGGAGATAACGTCTTCCCATAATTCCTTGCAGCAGCAACATTTAAAGCCACGCACCATCCAGCTGAGATAAAAACTGGATCAATAACAAGTTTAATGACGTGTTTTTAAGATGTTGCACAGAATTTATCTGGTGACTGGATAACGATTATAAGTGTGACTTTCAAGGACAAACAGAGAACTTCTGTTTCTACTCTAAGCACACGAGAATGTTCACACAGATTTCTACGCTGGTGTTTCTTCTTCTTGTGATGTCATTTCTTCTTCAGATGCTTCATGTCCCTAAAATCTGTCCAACCTGTGTGTGTGTGTGTGTGTGTGTGTGTGTGTGTGTGTGTGTGTGTGTGTGTCTTACAGGTGCAGAGTGATGCCCATGTCTCTCAGCTCTTTGACAGACAGCAGCGGGGAGATGATGTCCTGGCCGAACCGGTCGTATATCAACACCTGCAAACACACACACAAAGACAGAGACACACAGAGACAGAGACACACAGAGACAGAGACACACAGAGACAGAGACACACACACAGAGACACACACACACACACACACACACACACACACACACACACACACACACACACAGACGTTAAAGCAGAGAAGGAACATGATGCTGTGACCGGTCTGGACCAGGTTCAGGTTTAAATGAGAGGGAAAAAGCACCACATCTTTCTCCTGATGATGATGATGATGATGATGATGGAGCTCCTCCGCTGACAGAAACATTATACTGTGTACATGTGGCAGCTACAACAGTGTGTGTGTGTGTGTGTGTGTGTGTGTGTGTTACCTTCCATACTGGCTCAGCTGTCGTGTTCTTCAGAGGAGGAGCGTTAAAGTTCAGCATTCGCTTCAGAGCGGCTGCAGGTACAAACACACACACACACACACACACACTAGTTATATGTAATGAAGGAGAAGAGCAGCGTGGCCACATGACGGCTCCACTAATCCACCTGCAGGACATCAGCTGTCTGAACGGACAGGACAGTGAGAGTCAACGCTCCTGTTCTTCTGTCTGATAAGACTTCTGGACTTTAACCCGCCGTGTTTCTACTTTGAAAGAACCGGAGCGTTTCTTCCAGCGCTGCTCTCCTTCAAGTTTCCTTGTGAAACGTCTTCCTCTCAGAGGCTGTGTGGGATTTTTTACGTCCTTTAACCTCTTGTGTACTTTGTGATGTGTAAACCTCAGCGAACATGAACTGTTCATGTACTTTAGAGGCAAAAAGCGTTGCTGGAAACTAAACTTCCCACTTGTCCTCCTCTTTTATCTGATCTCTTTAGTCACCAGTTTCTCCACAGGAAGATGATGAGCACATCAATAAATACATTTCTGTTTTCAAATACTAAATATTCTGTGATCAGATCAATGGCTGCTTGTAGTTTTGGTACTTTAGATTCTATTGATTAGTGAAGTATTTTTAAAGGCAGGTATTTTATTGTTATTGTTATTTAACACTGTGGTCCAACAGTTTGTGTTTATTCTCAGGTAGCATCAGGTTAGCTTCACCGAGCTAACAGGCGTTAGGAAGCTAGCAGCACCGTTAGCTAACAGGCTAAACTAGCCGGTCAACTGTCCAGTTAATGAGTTAACAGCCCGGTCTGTTCATTAGTTAGTGAGTGGAGGAGTACTAGTTATGTTTCTGTATCCGCAGTGAAGCTGAAACATCAGTTAATCAGCTCAACTAGCGGCTAGTGAAGGGAAGAGGAGTGGTTAGTTAGCTGGTTAGAGCCGTGACAGTCGCGGATAAACCTCCTCCGTCCGACACGGCGGTGTTTAAACTCTCTGCGGCCCGTTAACGTCGCTGTCTGCCGCAGAAAATAACCGTTAAAGATGGAAAAGCGCGTTAAACGAACCTGTCTGCTTCTCCCGCACGGACGCCGCCATGTTTGATGTTGTTGGTGGTGACGGAGCGGCTGATGACGTGGCAGCAGCCTGATGACGTGGCAGCCTGACGAGACGGGAATGAGGAAGAGGTCTCACTCCAACAGAGTTTCCAGAGACCAAACAAGAGTCAGAGGGGGTAAAACTGAGGAGGTCTCACTCTGCCGCAGTAGTGTTTGAGGAAGTATTCAGTTACGGAGGTAAAAGTACTAAAACCACTAAAACATGATGTTTAAAGCAGAATACTTACTATATTATTTATTCATTGTGAATCATTTAGTATCAAACTGCAGCTGAAGAGTCTTTTTATTCTGGATCCATCTGCTGTTTATTTTCTCCATCAGTTTGTAAAAATGGTGAGAAAAGGTGTCACAATGAGCCCAAAGTGACTCCTTCACTGTGCTGGCTGTGTCCAACCGAAGCTCAACATGATTCAGTTTGCTGTCATCTAAAACTCTGAGCATCACGGACGGACTAAGACCACAGAAAGACACACGCTGACAACAAAGAGACAGTTTGGTCGGTAAAAATGGTGAAAACTGGTGCGACAATGACTCAGAAAGTGCATTTATTTAAACATTTATTCATTAAATCTGCCAAATATCTGCGATGCACCTTTGACAACCTACGTGGTTTTTAAGAGAAGATGGACTTTATTGATCCCCCATCGGGGGAAATTTACATGTTACAGCAGCAACAAAGGCAGCAGGTGAGAGAAGCAATAGTAGAAAAATTAAGGTTAATTAAGGTACAATTTAAAGGGTTCCTGTAATTTTATTTAAGAAATGTTTTTTCTTAACATGACAAACAAGGAAAGAGAAAATCTCATCATCATTAAAGCTTAAACAATAAGTATAATATGTACAATGAAATCAAATTAAGAAAAGCTAAATAAAATAAAACCAGCACCATAATTCTTAATCTAGAAGAAAGATATTTAGCTTTGTTCATAAATCATCTCATCAGGATCACACAGTCTGAAGAGGAGGAGAGAGAAAAGGGAGAAAAGGAGAAAAACATTTCCAAGCTTCCTGGAGCTGAAATTAAGAAGTAAAATCATCTTTGTTTTCCAACATGATGTGGAGGATTTTCTGGTTAATTCAGAAAATGTTTATGGATAAAAGAATAATAATCTGGCTAATATGACAACGTGAATATAAATCTGGTGATATTATTTTATTATTAAAGGAGAACTCTGCTGTTCCTACCCATGATCCTCTCTGTCCACATCCTGGTGTCTGAGTGACTGGTAGGTAGTAAAAGTGTTGGAACTGGTCCAGTAGATCACCAGTAGATCACCTCAGCCAGCAGCCACCAAACGGGCTGCAATGGCTGCAACGTGATCCTTTGGGACAACTGCACCTGATCACAGTAGGTCCACTAAAAGAGCTTGTTTGATCCACTGACAGGCTCAGAGTGTTATTCTAAGTGTGTGACAGCATCATGGAAAGGATCCCTACAGAGAGAGACCTGGAAGATCCTTTTGGTTTAACCACAAACAGCACACACACCAGACTACATTCACTAAAACAGGGATTTTAGAGAACAGGACACAGGAGCTGCTGCTCTGCTGCTGCCTCCATCAGTCAGTGTGTTTGTGTTACTGTGTGTTACAAAAATATTGTGCTGCGTTTAAATTAACTGTTTAAAACTAACTAAGGACAAACTAACCGATTTAGGCAGCAGTAGACCAGCGACAGCAAGGTAAAATGACTGTTTTTATGAATGGAATCTGGTGCCTTTGAACAGAAAGATATGGATTAATCAGCTTCTGAAAATTAAGAAAGATTTATGTCTTCAGTAGGAGCCAATGGGCTGAGAGCTGAGAGGTGGACCGACATGTTGTTGGTTCATCTGAACATGAGATTTGTTGACAACTATAGAAAAACAGCAGACTGCTCCTTTAAATACCCAACAAATCATTAACACACCACACGGATAATATAAAAATATAAAATATAAAAATCCACCTCCGTATAACTGCAGTAGACACACCTCTGATCAGAACCTCCTCCTCCTCCTCCTCCACTAACTCTCTGTGGGGAGGAGGTGCACACGGTGGCTGACAGCCTGCTCCATGGAGCTCTTGAAGGCCTGATAGGAGGTGATGACGGGCAGGAGGAGGCGTTTGGAGCCGGGCTCGCTCTGAGGGAAGAGCCCCTCGTCCCTGTGCACCTCCCTCTCTGGCCTGAGAGTCTCCCTCTCTCCTCCTCCTCCTCCTCCCCCCTCTTCCTCAGCTCCCAGTGGGGAGGAGCTGTTGGGGTGGAGGAAGGAGATGGAGGGAGAGGGGAGGAGGCCGACCGCTGGGAGCTCCTCACCTCCTGTGGAAAAACGAAGGAGGTCCTGCAGGGAGATAGAGGTCCTCCCAACTGAGGAGAGGAGAGAGGAGAGGAGAGGAGAGGAGAGGGGCAGAGAGGAGAGGAGAGAGGAGAGGAGAGGAGAGGAGAGGAGGAGAGGAGAGGAGAGGAGAGGAGAGGAGAGGAGAGGAGAGGAGAGAGGAGAGGAGGAGAGGAGAGGAGAGGAGAGGAGAGAGGAGAGGAGAGGAGAGGAGAGGAGAGGAGAGGAGAGGAGAGGAGAGGGGAGGAGAGGAGAGGAGAGGAGAGGAGAGAGGAGAGAAGAGGAGAGGAGAGGAGAGGAGAGGAGAGAGGAGAGGAGAGGAGAGGAGATTATTTGCTCGTGCAGTCGAAGGTGTGACTGTGCGATCACATGTCAGGCAACTTCCTGTCTACTTCCTGTACCTTCACACTCCAGCAGGAAGTGCCTCCAGAAGGAGGCGACGGGCGTCTCCCTGCTCAGCTTCTCCTCCTGACGGGAGAATCTGATGGTGAAGAGCCGACCGACCGTCTGAGCCGTGAGCCGATCGGCCGTCTCACAGAAAACACGGCAGAACAGCGACGGGAAGAGCTGCACCTGGATCAGATCAGAGGAGGTCACACCTGCTCAGGAGGACGTTCAGCGTGACGTCACACAGACAAGAGACAACGATAATCACCTGATCGAGGACACCCAGAGTCTGCAGGCCCTCCCGAAACCTGGACGGCAAAAACAGTGTTATTACCGTTAAAGGACAATTCCACTGTTTTATTTTGACTTGTCCTGATGTCTAAATGACTGGTGGAATTTTTTGAAGCTGATTAATCCACATTTAGTGATATAGTGAGAAAAATCTCTCTCTTTAAAGGCACCAGACTCCATTCAGAAAAACAGCAATTTTAGCTCACAGAAACACAGGAGCTGCTGCCATAATCGGTTAGTTTGTTTGTGTTACTGTGTGACTTAAGTGTTTTAAACAGTTAATTCAAACGCAACACAATATTTTTGTAACACACAGTAACACACACAAACTGACTGATGGAGGCAGCAGCTCCTGTGTTCTGTTCTCTAAAATCCCTGTTTTAGTGAATGGAGTCTGGTGTGTGTGCTGTTTGTGGTTAAACCAAAAGGATCTTCCAGGTCTCTCTCTGTAGGGATCCTTTCCATGATGCTGTCACACACTTAGAATAACACTGTGAGCCTGTCAGTGGATCAAACAAGCTCTTTTAGTGGACCTACTGTGATCAGGTGCAGTTGTCCCAAAGGATCACGTTGCAGCCATTGCAGCCCGTTTGGTGTCTGCTGGCTGAGGTGATCTACTGGTGATCTACTGGACCAGTTCCAACACTTTTACTACCTACCAGTCACTCAGACACCAGGATGTGGACACAGAGGGACCAGGTTTAATAACACTGGAGTTACCCTTTAAATGACACATCTACTCTAGATGTAGTGAGTAAAGCTCCTCTCCCTCGTGTCTCTACCTCTGCAGTGGCAGCTGCATCCTGGTGATCATAGTGAAGCTGACCAGATCCTCCACAAGAGCCTCTCTCTCCTCCAGGCTGCTGATTGGTCGGTTGCAGCCGGCCAGCTCCAGGTACTCCCAACTCGCCGCCACGGCTTCTTTCAGAGCCTCCAAAGACTCCGCCTCCGCGATCTGGAAATCAGCCAATCAATCAGTCCACCTGCGATGATGAGGAATCTGATCATTACTGTCCGTCAGGTGACACGATGACTCACCCTGCTGACCCGGCGGGTGAAGCGTGTGCCGGGGGTCATGTGTGCGACGGTGAGCGGGTGGTTGGGCGGGTAGTTGAACAGACACTGGTAGAGAGCGCGAGAGAAGAAGGTGACAGGAGGACCGCCGTGGACCAGAGAGAGAGCCAGCAGGCTGCCCACGTCGAAGTAGAGGTCGTCACGCAGGGCTGGAGACAGACGGAGAGACAGACAGACAGAGAGAGAGAGAGAGCGGTGAAGCTGCCGGCACGCCATCACCCACACGGCTGTAACCACACCCAGTGAGGGGGAGAACACCTCCGTCCACCAGCTGAGCTCAGATCTCCTCCATGTCTCAGCCCTCACCGACCCCTCACACACCCACTTCTACTCGCTCCACTTCACTTGGTGAAGTTTTTAACCATTCGGACCACAAAACACCACATTAAGACACCAAGACCCTGAAAAAAACAGGTGTCTGAGGGTAAAGGAGGGTTTGTAGCCAGTTTAACCCTTTGCCAGAGGCATCGGCCCTGTTACCATGGTTACCTGCAGGTTAATATACCTCCAGCTGAACAGAACTAGCTGGTGTTTCCACATGTATGACTTTAACAGACAGCTGTCAGAACAAAACGGGAATAAAAACATCGTACCCCGACAGTCCAGAGCCAAGTTTTTGGATCCGTCTGGACCCTCAAACACCACAGAGTCCTGGATCTGCTGCACCAGCAGCTTCAGGAAGTGCTGCCTGGCCGTGTCGCTGTCCTGGAGGCTGCTGGGAAATGCAGTCTGCTGGTTGTCTTTGAACCTGGACGGAGAGTAAATAAGTTAAGGGCACTGACTCTGTTTGGAGGATGAAAGGTGGGCCGGTCGTCCCCTCACCTGACGGACAGAGTGTGTGTGGGGTCGAAGTCGATCCTCCTCACCAGCTCCACGCCGGCAGACAGAGCCCGGTCCCCCCCCACCTCCACCTGCACACTGAGGGGGCCGAGCTGAGGGGTCAACACCTGCAGGAACTCCTCAGGTGACCCCGACCCTCCAGGTAACGGCGATCTGAGAGAGAGACAGAGACACAAAGAGAGAGGGGAGTTAGATTTGTGTGGAGGAGAGGGGAGTTAGGTTTGTGGGGGAGAGGGGAGTTAGGTTTGTGTGGAGGAGAGGGGAGTTAGGTTTGTGTGGAGGAGAGGGGAGTTAGGTTTGTGGGGAGGAGAGGGGAGTTAGGTTTGTGTGGAGGAGAGGGGAGTTAGGTTTGTGGGGAGGAGAGGGGAGTTAGGTTTGTGGGGGAGAGGGGAGTTAGGTTTGTGGGGGAGAGGGGAGTTAGGTTTGTGTGGAGGAGAGGGGAGTTAGGTTTGTGTGGGAGAGGGGAGTTAGGTTTGTGTGGAGGAGAGGGGAGTTAGGTTTGTGGGGGAGAGGGGAGTTAGGTTTGTGTGGGAGAGGGGAGTTACAGTCGTATGAAAAAGTTTGGGCACCCCTGACAATTTCCATTATTTTCATTTCTAAATCATGAGGTGTTTGGATCAGCAATTTCATTTTGATTTATCAAATAACTGATGGACACAGTAATATTTCAGTAGTGAAATGAGTTTTATTGGATTAACAGAAAATGTGCAATATGCATCAAAACAAAATTAGACAGGTGCATAAATTTGGGCACCCCAACAGAAAAATCACATCAATATTTGGTAGAGCCTCCTTTTGCCAAAATAACAGCCTCTAGACGGTTCCTATAGCCCCTAATCAGTGTCTGGATTCTGGATGAAGGTATTTTCGACCATTCCTCCTTACAAAACATCTCCAGTTCAGTTCGGTTTGATGGTTGCCGAGCATGGACAGCCCGCTTCAAATCATCCCACAGATTTTCAATAATATTCAGGTCTGGGGACTGGGATGGCCATTCCAGAACATTGTACTTGTTCCTCTGCATGAATTCCTGAGTAGATTTTGAGCAGTGTTTTGGGTCGTTGTCTTGTTGAAATATCCAGCCCCGGCGTAACTTCAACTTTGTGACTGATTCTTGAACATTATTCTCAAGAATCTGCTGATATTGAGTGGAATCCATGCGACCCTCAACTTTAACAATATTCCCAGTACCAGCACTGGCCACACAACCCCACAGCATGATGGAACCTCCACCAAATTTTACTGTGGGTAGCAAGTGTTTTTCTTGGAATGCTGTCTTCTTTTGCCGCCATGCATAACGCCCCTTGTTATGACCAAATAACTCAATCTTTGTTTCATCAGTCCACAGCACCTTATTCCAAAATGAAGCTGGCTTGTCCAAATGTGCTTTTGCATACCTCAAGCGACTCTGTTTGTGGCGTGTGTGCAGAAAAGGCTTCTTCCGCATCACTCTCCCATACAGCTTCTCCTTGTGCAAAGTGCGCTGAATTGTTGAACGATGTACAGTGACACCATCTGCAGCAAGATGACGTTGTAGGTCTTTGGAGGTGGTCTGTGGGTTGTCTTTGACCGTTCTCACCATCCTTCGCCTTTGCCTCTCTGATATTTTTCTTGGCCTGCCACTTCTGGCCTTAACAACAACTGTGCCTGTGGTCTTCCATTTCCTCACTATGTTCCTCACAGTGGAAACTGACAGCTGAAATCTCTGAGATAGCTTTTTGTAGCCTTCCCCTAAACCGTAACATTGAACTATCTTTGTTTTCAGGTCATTTGAGAGTTGTTTTGAGGCCCCCATGTTGCCACTCTTCAGAGGAGATTCAAAGAGAAGAACAACTTGCAATTGGCCACCTTAAATACTTTTTCTCATGATTGGATGCACCTGTCCATGAAGTTCAAGGCTTAATGAGCTCACCAAACCAATTTTGTGTTCCAATTTATCAGTGCTAAGTAGTTACAGGTATTCAAATCAGCAAAATGACAAGGGTGCCCAAATTTTTGCACAGCCTATTTTTCACATCTTATACAATTTCATACAACTTAATATTGCTACACTAAAAATCTTTGTCTGGAAAATACCCCATTACTTAGCTTTTATTAGAAAATGAATGGCATGCCACTGTGAGCGTTTTCTGTGCAGACAGAGTAAATTATTATGCAGCCTCAGAGGGGTGCCTAAACTTTTTCATACGACTGTAGGTTTGTGGAGGAGGGGGGAGTTAGGTTTGTGTGGAGGAGAGGGGAGTTAGGTTTGTGTGGAGGAGAGGGGAGTTAGGTTTGTGTGGAGGAGAGGGGAGTTAGGTTTGTGTGGAGGAGAGGGGAGTTAGGTTTGTGTGGAGGAGAGGGGAGTTAGGTTTGTGGGGAGGAGAGGGGAGTTAGGTTTGTGTGGAGGAGAGGGGAGTTAGGTTTGTGTGGAGGAGAGGGGAGTTAGGTTTGTGGGGAGGAGAGGGGAGTTAGGTTTGTGGGGGAGAGGGGAGTTAGGTTTGTGGGGGAGAGGGGAGTTAGGTTTGTGGGGAGGAGAGGGGAGTTAGGTTTGTGGGGGAGAGGGGAGTTAGGTTTGTGGGGGAGAGGGGAGTTAGGTTTGTGGGGAGGAGAGGGGAGTTAGGTTTGTGGGGGAGAGGGGAGTTAGGTTTGTGGGGGAGAGGGGAGTTAGGTTTGTGTGGAGGAGAGGGGAGTTAGGTTTGTGTGGAGGAGAGGGGAGTTAGGTTTGTGTGGAGGAGAGGGGAGTTAGGTTTGTGTGGAGGAGAGGGGAGTTAGGTTTGTGTGGAGGAGAGGGGAGTTAGGTTTGTGTGGAGGAGAGGGGAGTTAGGTTTGTGGGGGAGAGGGGAGTTAGGTTTGTGGAGGAGAGGGGAGTTAGGTTTGTGTGGAGGAGAGGGGAGTTAGGTTTGTGTGGAGGAGAGGGGAGTTAGGTTTGTGGAGGAGAGGGGAGTTAGGTTTGTGGAGGAGAGGGGAGTTAGGTTTGTGGAGGAGAGGGGAGTTAGGTTTGTGTGGAGGAGAGGGGAGTTAGGTTTGTGTGGAGGAGAGGGGAGTTAGGTTTGTGGAGGAGAGGGGAGTTAGGTTTGTGTGGAGGAGAGGGGAGTTAGGTTTGTGTGGAGGAGAGGGGAGTTAGGTTTGTGTGGAGGAGAGGGGAGTTAGGTTTGTGTGGAGGAGAGGGGAGTTAGGTTTGTGTGGAGGAGAGGGGAGTTAGGTTTGTGTGGAGGAGAGGGGAGTTAGGTTTGTGTGGAGGAGAGGGGAGTTAGGTTTGTGTGGAGGAGAGGGGAGTTAGGTTTGTGGAGGAGAGGGGAGTTAGGTTTACGTACCTCTTACAGCTGACGGGGGAGTGGATGGGGGACGGGTGGCGTTTGGACAGCAGACTCCTCCTCTGACCCCTCTGAGGAGATGAAACCAGGGAAGCTGGAGAAGAAAGAAAACAGTTGACATAAAGAACAACACCAACATCTTTAATGATCAATAATCAGAACTCTATTGATCAGGTTGGACGCTCAGACACACAGCACTGATACTGACTGGAATCCTCCAATGATTCTTCAAATAAAACTCACTTCACTTCAGGTTTGCTGAGATATCTTAATTACATCTGAAACGGTGAATTGATTTTGTCAGTCGACAGAAAATGAATCAACGAGCGCTTTAAAAACATCTGTTGTGATTCCAGCTGTTCAGAAGAGAAGATTTGGGGCTTTTGGTTGGTTTCAACAGTTCACTTGGTTTCCTGCTGAGCCTCAAACACTCTGAGAAACATTAAACGAGGATCTTTTATCCAGTGGCTGACTCACACCTCTCCCGTCAGCAGCCTGCGTGCAGTCGCTGCAGGCCCAGTCTCTGGTGTCCGACTCCAGCCCCGAACACTTCCTGTGAGTCCCTCTGGATCCACACAGCCGGCAGCGGATCACCTCAAACCAGCTGGAACAAACAGCAGCAGCGGGAACGTGGATCACTGGTGTGTGAGCTGCTCTGAGCTAATGCTAAGCTAATGCTAACGGTCATTTTAGGGACAAAGAGACGAGCGTCCTTTTTAAATAAATCCTCCACTGCAGCCCTGAAACACCGTCTGACCCACAGCAGAACCTCAGAAATCCTCTTTTTCACTCCAAACATTCTTCTTACTGTCAAAATCTGCTGCCTACGTTACCCACAATGCACCTCGACCCCTCACAGTACGGTGGGAGATCAGTGCGTGCTACGCTAGTTGTGGCTAATGTGTCATGCGGCCTGCTCTCTGACGCCACAGTCTTTTATTTTGAAAAACTGACTCAAGTGATGTCACCTCTGAGTGTCACCTGACCAGAAGTGATGCTGACAAGATGAATGAAACTCTGAGGAGCTGTTGGACTTCAGGAAACCTTTCCGACAGGTGAACTCTCCCATGTGACCGTGTGTTTACCTGTGGATGTGACACCTGGATCAACTCTGGGGATGAAATCAGATTAGATGTCGTACCCAGACTTGGCGGAGTGCGTGCGCCCGTCGTTGCAGAGGCAGGTGAGAGCGTCACAGCGCCTGTAAACCACCAGCAGCTCCGAATACGCCTCCGCCTCCAACTCCCATGAGGCATCTCTGCAGGAAAGAGCACAGTGAAGAAGAAAGCAGTTCCCTCTACCCACAATGCCTCGTCTCCCGAGGTCACTTCCTGTTCCCGTGCGTCCTCGAACCCTCGTCACATGTCGGCGATCACGTTACCTCTCTGGGATGAAGATTCCCATCCGGAGCATCTCCTCCTGGAAGTTCTCCTTGTTGTTACAGAGAGTACATCTGAAGAAGAAGAGGCCGGCACTGTGGGCCTGACGCTGACACACACACACACACACACACACACACACACACACACACACACACACACAGACACACACACACACACACAGACACACACACACACACACAC
Organism: Pempheris klunzingeri; assembly: GCF_042242105.1. Taxonomy (NCBI): domain Eukaryota; kingdom Metazoa; phylum Chordata; class Actinopteri; order Acropomatiformes; family Pempheridae; genus Pempheris; species Pempheris klunzingeri. Next base: position 24,936,184 of record NC_092024.1, on the reverse strand, counting down.
ACACACACACAGCTGTTAAACACCTGCACACTCTGCTGCTTTAAAGGGCCAGTTCACCAAAGAAAGACAAAGCAAAGAAAAGCAGCAGATCCTGGAAACAGCAAATGTTTTGGATGTTGCCTTTAAAAACGGACTAACAGGATCAGAAAACAGCTGCAGGTTGATCTTCTGTCGCTGCAGCTCTAATAATCTGTTCAGAGCTCCAGCAGACAGTCTGGGGATCATCCTCAGTGACCAGGACGCTGCTCCTCCGCAGCTCTCAGTGTGGTTTGGGTGAACTGGCCCTTTAATGCGTGAGGTGTTGGATGAGAGGAGAAATGAAAGCAGAGCGCTGAGGGTCAGACTACCTGCACACAGTCCCTGTGGAACCAGCTGTTGTGGCAGGACGGACACTTGAGGACGGAGTAGCAGAGGACGGGCTCGATGGAGTCCAGACAGACGGAGCAGGACTGAGGCAGGCTGAGGTCTGGACCCACACTCACACTCTGGGAGGGGCTGTGATCCCGACAGTAGGACCTGGACACACGGACGGACAGACGGCGGCCGTCACGGACGGCGTTTAAACACAGAGACGCCGGAGCACATTTCCCCTGACGAGCACCTGATGGAGGAGAGCGGCAGCCTGATGCTCCTCACAGCTTCACTGGGGTCAGACGGTCTGATCAGTGATTACTGATTCTGGGTCTGCACTTATGGTTTTATTCCTCACTGGTTCATCATCCTTTAAAGGGTCGCTCCAGGTCCCCTTTAGGCTACTTTTAAAGGTTTAGTTCTGATCCAGACTAACCAGGAAGTACCTGTAAGATCCTCTTTATTTAACCACAGGCAGCCATTGTGTCGCTCTCTTCAATCACACCAGACTTCATTCACAAAAACAGGAATTTAGCCGCTCTGCCACCGTCTCAGTCTGCTAGTTAGTTTGTGTTATTGTGTGACTTTGGTGGTTTAAAGGGTCAGTACGGATCCAACACAACATTTGTTTAACACACTATAACACAAACAGGCTGAGCGACTGAGGCAGCAGGAGACCAGCTGCTCCTGAGTTCTGTCAGCTAAAAGGACTGTTTTTGTCAATGGAGTCTGGATTAGGTTGCAGCCATTAACTAATAAAATAACAAGTGTTTAAAGTGTAGTCGGCTCTCACGGGAAGGGTTCAGTGAACTGGGAGATGAACTCGTATTTCCTCCCGCAGGGGAAGTGGACCGTCTTCCTGCAGCTTCTGACGTTACAGCCGACACACGCTCCCTTCTTCTTACAGTAGCAGCACGTCTGAAACACAGTAAAGACAGTAAAGACACAGTAAAGACAGTAAAGACACAGTAAAGACAGTAAAGACACAGTAAAGACAGTAAACACACAGTAGACACAGTAAAGACACAGTAAAGACACAGTAAAGACAGTAAAGACACAGTAAAGACAGTAAACACACAGTAGACACAGTAAAGACACAGTAAAGACACAGTAAAGACAGTAAAGACACAGTAAAGACACAGTAAAGACACAGTAAAGTCAGCAAAGACACAGTAAAGACAGTAAAGACACAGTAAAGACACAGTAAAGACAGTAAAGACACAGTAAAGACACAGTAAAGACACAGTAAAGACAGTAAAGACACAGTAAAGACACAGTAAAGACACAGTAAAGACAGTAAAGACACAGTAAAGACACAGTAAAGACACAGTAAAGACACAGTAAAGACAGTAAAGACAGTAAAGACACAGTAAAGACAGTAAAGACACAGTAAAGACAGTAAACATACAGTAAACACAGTAAAGACACAGTAAAGACACAGTAAAGACAGTAAACACAGTAGAAACAGAACACACAGTGACTCTCCTCTCTTCCTCTCTGGTCTCACTGGTTTGTTTCTAACTGGTTCCGTCTTTCAAACTGGATCAGATCTCTCACCAGTCGAGCCGAGCGGCGGATCTCCTGCTTGATGTCGTCCACCAGGAAACCGAAGACGCCCTCGTCCTCCTCTCCTCGCTGGTAAACTCCACAGGACGTCAGCTGAAACGCGGCACAGACGGACGAGAACGGAGGATTTGTACCAGATGAAGTCCTCTGAGGGTTTTTGGCTTTAAACCCTCAACACAAAGAATTCCAACACTCTGCCTGAGACTCACCAAACAGAAGTAGTGGACGGACAGTTTGTGCTCCTTCAGTGTCACTTTCTCTCCAAACACGGCCGGATCGTCATCGGCGAGCCTGCAGAGAGCGCAGCCTGGACACAACAACGACACATTCATCCACAGACACAACGCAGGGCTGCAACACCTGCTCCAAAGCCAGACTCAAGCACCTCTCAAGGATGTTCAAGGTCACGTCCTCCTCTGACACAGAAACACTGAGGTCATGACTGAAGACCAACCACAAGAGTCTGATCAACCAGACTCCAGCCAGAAAACAGCCACTTTAAGCAGCAGCAGCAGCAGCAGCACTGGAGTTACTGCACCAAACACAGACCTTCCAGACATTTCCAAACCTCTCCAGGATGAGCGGAGACCCTGTGAGAGCGTCTGAACAGCTCCTTCACCTTTTACAAAGCCAAATTCAAGCACTTTTCAATGACGTTCAAGGAGAATTTTCAGGCTTTTCCGGCTGTCGTCAGTTAAATAAACTCAAATCAACGAGACTCTGCGTCTGAAGCAAACTGGAGAGTTTGGTGTCGGTAAGATTTGTGGCTCAGAGAACAGAGAACAGTCACACTCACACTCCTCCTGGTTGCCGCCGGCGACCCGCGACCTCCTCGCCTTCTTCTTCTTCATGTCGGTGCGAAGCGAACCTGCAGGGACGCAGACAGACCGCCGGGGGTCAGAGGTCACATCTACTGAGCTTCATCGCTCTTCATCCCTGCTGGAGCTTCATCATCAGAGAAGCACACTGACGGGTCTCCTCACTGATCAAACTCACACAACTTTATTTAGAATTCTGCTGGAGACGCAGAAGTTTCCACTAAATGTGTCAGACTGAGCTTTAGTTCATCTGCTGCTGCTTGTTGAGCATCTTTAGATTATGTTGTCGATAGAGTCAGACGATTTGTCCAGAATATATATCTATATTTATAACAATAATAATAATGTCATTTTTTAATTTTAATGCCACAAAGCCTCATTTTGTTGCTGCCACCTAGTCCTAAATATTTCAGAATATATATTATTCTGACTCTCTTATGATACTAAACTGAGCATCTCTGGCTTTGGTAGATAAAGTGGATTCATCTTATTTATAAAGTAGTTTTGTAGACAAAGTCGTCTTCTTGGACTTGGCTAATTGTTGTGGAGCATACTCCCCAATTTTCTGTGATTTTGTCAGATCATTTATACAGAAGCAGATTTTTCCCACGATCTTATATGAATCTTCAGCGTTGTGACTGTTGGCTGATTTAAAGAACATAGTGAGAAATGTCAGTCAGTTTTTTATTCCTTGTTATTTTAGTTTGATAGTTTTAATCATTTTAATTATTGAATCACCAAAGAATTATTTCATGGTTACAGATGAAAACAAGGAAACTACAATTATAATAATAATAATAATATTGTAATAAACGTAAAATCCCACATTCAAATCAATATTTCAGGGCTGCAACTACCGAAAAATCTGCCAAATATTTTCTTGTTTAATCAATTAATCGTTTGGTCGATAACATCGCCTGAGGTGATGTGTTTAAATGTCTCATACTGTCCTAAATCCAAAGATCCATTTTAGTAATGTCGAATATTATGGAAGAAGAGGATTTGGACATTTTCCTTCTTTATTATTTATCTCATTTGTTCCTGAACTGAACGGCACCAAATGAATAAAAGGCACAAACATAGAAAAGAGCTCCATCGTAACGAAGCTAAGCTAATTTTGTGCTAAGCTAACTCTGTGAATAAACAAGTCAAGTGATATAAATACAGAAAACAGAAAGATGGAAATATCCACAGATATTAAATACAGAAAATCTAAGGTTATGAAATATAAGAATTAACAGATAAACTGGGAGTTAAATGAGTTTTCCGATGATGTTCAGACGTTACAGGATGAAAAACCTCCAGCGGGTTTATAACTAGACATGTTTGACAGGAAGTGCTCATTAAACACCTACTTTACGTTCAGGGCTAAAACGTGTCACAGTGAAGTCATGTTCTTGCGGTTTAGTGAAGATTTATTCCGGTTGTTTGTGTTTTCTTTCTCATGAACGCCGTCGAGTTTAAATTTCCCTCTTTCAAAACAAACGGACCTCACTTCCGCTTCCGCTTCTTCTTCTTCTACGTGGCTGAAGCAGCGGAAGCGGAAATGCGTCGCTCTTATTTTGGAGGAGGGAATCTTCAAAACACGACAGAAAGAAAAACACAAACCAGCGGAATAAATCTTCACAGAAAGACACGGAAATGATTTCAAACTGACCTGTTTTCAACCCTGAATGTAAAGTAAGTGTCTCTCAAACATGTCGTCGTGTTATAAATCTGCTTTACTTCAGTAAAACTCATTTTAATGTCTCATTTTTCTGCACACTCCTTCTAACTCATCTACTTGTTCACCTGTTGTTCGACGGTATCTGTTTGTTCCACCTGTCTCACATAATTAGCTTAGCTTAAAATTAGCTTACAATGCTTTATATAATGTCGCATTTTTTATTTTATTTTAACCCTTTCATGCATGAACTATGACCCTTACCTCAGTCAGGATTGTTTTACTAAGTGTTTTTATTCACCTTCAGGCTGAAAAACAAGATTTGAACTTTGAAAGATATATTTTCATGTCCAGTCGGTGAAATCTAGCTCCTGAAGCATGATGTACACTTCAGTGGACATGTGATCAATCATAATTTCCTCCCAATATAAAATCAATACTTGGAGAATTTAGCAATTGCATGCCTCCTTAGATGTTACTTGATGTCACCATATGTTTCTAACCTGCCAGGGTTTCTTTTTCTAGAAGGTTTGAACAGAAAGAAATAATCAACTTAGTTTTCTGGCTGTCTGTCGGCCATCTTGGCTCCACTGGGCAGCAGGCAGTGTCTGAGATGATGCTTCACTGTGATAGATAGATAGATAGATAGATAGATAACCTTTATTGTCTGTCACAAATGACAGAAATTCGTCTGTTGCAGGCTCCGAAATAAATGGATAAAAACACACAAGACACAGTACAAACAAACATTATTAGATTAGATTAGATTCAACTTTATTGTCATTACACCTGTACAATACAAGACAATGAAATGCATTATGTGATATATATATGACAGTGCAGTGTGGTGTATCTGGGCGGGACTTTGATTTGTTATGTCAAACTGCTCAGGGTGGTGATGGCAGTGGGTTTTTGCGGGAAAGTGGGACTTTATAGCTGCGACCTGATGGTAACAGTTGGAAGGATCGGTGCAGAGGGTGGGTGGGGTCCTGTGTGATGGTGGTGGCTTTCCTGGTATTATTATTATTACAAACAGTCAAATTGCTTAAGATTTATATAAAATTGTGGGAAAATCTGCTTCTGGACAAATCGTCTGACTTTATCGACAACATAATCTAAAGATGCTCAACAAGCAGCAGCAGATGAACTAAAGCTCAGTCTGACACATTTAGTGGAAACTTCTGCGTCTCCAGCAGAATTCTAAATAAAGTTGTGTGAGTTTGATCAGTGAGGAGACCCGTCAGTGTGCTTCTCTGATGATGAAGCTCCAGCAGGGATGAAGAGCGATGAAGCTCAGTAGATGTGACCTCTGACCCCCGGCGGTCTGTCTGCGTCCCTGCAGGTTCGCTTCGCACCGACATGAAGAAGAAGAAGGCGAGGAGGTCGCGGGTCGCCGGTGGCAACCAGGAGGAGTGTGAGTGTGACTGTTCTCTGTTCTCTGAGCCACAAATCTTACCGACACCAAACTCTCCAGTTTGCTTCAGACGCAGAGTCTCGTTGATTTGAGTTTATTTAAGTGACGACAGCCGGAAAAGCCTGAAAATTCTCCTTGAACGTCATTGAAAAGTGCTTGAATATGGCTTTGTAAAAGGTGAAGGAGCTGTTCAGACGCTCTCACAGGGTCTCTGCTCATCCTGGAGAGGTTTGGAAATGTCTGGAAGGTCTGTGTTTGGTGCAGTAACTCCAGTGCTGCTGCTGCTGCTGCTGCTTAAAGTGGCTGTTTTCTGGCTGGAGTCTGGTTGATCAGACTCTTGTGGCTGGTCTTCAGTCATGACCTCAGTGTTTTGGTGTCAGAGGAGGACGTGACCTTGAACATCCTTGAGAGGTGCTTGAGTCTGGCTTTGGAGCAGGTGTTGCAGCCCTGCGTTGTGTCTGTGGATGAATGTGTCGTTGTTGTGTCCAGGCTGCGCTCTCTGCAGGCTCGCCGATGACGATCCGGCCGTGTTTGGAGAGAAAGTGACACTGAAGGAGCACAAACTGTCCGTCCACTACTTCTGTTTGGTGAGTCTCAGGCAGAGTGTTGGAATTCTTTGTGTTGAGGGTTTAAAGCCAAAAACCCTCGGAGGACTTCAGCTGGTACAAATCCTCCAAGTGCAGACTCCTAAAGCGGCAGCCGGGCCCCACCAGACCCTGTTCATATTCCTGATGTGTTTATCCTGAGAGCGCGGTCACGTGGCTCTGAGGGGTGGAGTCCTCCGCACATACGTGACCGCGTTCTTGTCCGTCTGTGCCGTGTTTCAGCTGACGTCCTGTGGAGTTTACCAGCGAGGAGAGGAGGACGAGGGCGTCTTCGGTTTCCTGGTGGACGACATCAAGCAGGAGATCCGCCGCTCGGCTCGACTGGTGAGAGATCTGATCCAGTTTGAAAGACGGAACCAGTTAGAAACAAACCAGAGAGGAAGAGAGGAAGAGAGGAGAGTCACTGTGTGTTCTGTTTCTACTGTCTTTACTGTGTTTACTGTGTCTTTACTGTGTCTTTACTGTGTTTACTGTGTCTTTACTGTCTTTACTGTGTTTCAGACGTGCTGCTACTGTAAGAAGAAGGGAGCGTGTGTCGGCTGTAACGTCAGAAGCTGCAGGAAGACGGTCCACTTCCCCTGCGGGAGGAAATACGAGTTCATCTCCCAGTTCACCGAACCCTTCCCGTGAGAGCCGACTACACTTTAAACACTTGTTATTTTATTAGTTAATGGCTGCAACCTAATCCAGACTCCATTGACAAAAACAGTCCTTTTAGCTGACAGAACTCAGGAGCAGCTGGTCTCCTGCTGCCTCAGTCGCTCAGTCTGTTTGTGTTATAGTGTGTTAAACAAATGTTGTGTTGGATCCGTACTGACCCTTTAAACCACCAAAGTCACACAATAACACAAACTAACTAGCAGACTGAGACGGTGGCAGAGCGGCTAAATTCCTGTTTTTGTGAATGAAGTCTGGTGTGATTGAAGAGAGCGACACAATGGCTGCCTGTGGTTAAATAAAGAGGATCTTACAGGTACTTCCTGGTTAGTCTGGATCAGAACTAAACCTTTAAAAGTAGCCTAAAGGGGACCTGGAGCGACCCTTTAAAGGATGATGAACCAGTGAGGAATAAAACCATAAATGCAGACCCAGAATCAGTAATCACTGATCAGACCGTCTGACCCCAGTGAAGCTGTGAGGAGCATCAGGCTGCCGCTCTCCTCCATCAGGTGCTCGTCAGGGGAAATGTGCTCCGGCGTCTCTGTGTTTAAACGCCGTCTCGTGTCCCCGCCGTCCGTCCGTCCGTGTGTCCAGGTCCTACTGTCGGGATCACAGCCCCTCCCAGAGTGTGAGTGTGGGTCCAGACCTCAGCCTGCCTCAGTCCTGCTCCGTCTGTCTGGACTCCATCGAGCCCGTCCTCTGCTACTCCGTCCTCAAGTGTCCGTCCTGCCACAACAGCTGGTTCCACAGGGACTGTGTGCAGGTAGTCTGACCCTCAGCGCTCTGCTTTCATTTCTCCCCTCATCCAACACCTCACGCATTAAAGGGCCAGTTCACCCAAACCACACTGTGTGTGTGTGTGTGTGTGTGTGTGTGTGTGTCTCTGTGTGTGTGTGTGTGTCTGTGTGTGTGTGTGTGTGTGTGTGTGTGTGTGTGTGTGTGTGTGTGTGTGTGTGTGTGTGTGTGTGTGTGTGTGTGTGTGTGTGTGTGTGTGTGTCTCTGTGTCTCTGTGTGTGTGTGTGTGTGTGTGTGTGTGTGTGTCAGCGTCAGGCCCACAGTGCCGGCCTCTTCTTCTTCAGATGTACTCTCTGTAACAACAAGGAGAACTTCCAGGAGGAGATGCTCCGGATGGGAATCTTCATCCCAGAGAGGTAACGTGATCGCCGACATGTGACGAGGGTTTGAGGACGCACAGGAACAGGAAGTGACCTCGGGAGACGAGGCATTGTGGGTAGAGGGAACTGCTTTCTTCTTCACTGTGCTCTTTCCTGCAGAGATGCCTCATGGGAGTTGGAGGCGGAGGCGTATGCGGAGCTGCTGGTAGTTTACAGGCGCTGTGACGCTCTCACCTGCCTCTGCAACGACGGGCGCACGCACTCCGCCAAGTCTGGGTACGACATCTAATCTGATTTCATCCCCAGAGTTGATCCAGGTGTCACATCCACAGGTAAACACACGGTCACATGGGAGAGTTCACCTGTCGGAAAGGTTTCCTGAAGTCCAACAGCTCCTCAGAGTTTCATTCAGGCTTTTAGTTTTCCTGCAACATCTTGTCAGCATCACTTCTGGTCAGGTGACACTCAGAGGTGACGTCACTTGAGTCAATTTTTCAAAATAAAAGACTGTGGAGTCAGAGAGCAGGCCGCATGACACATTAGCCACAACTAGCGTAGCATGCACTGATCTCCCACCGTACTGTGAGGGGTCGAGGTGCATTGTGGGTAACGTAGGCAGCAGGTTTTGACAGTAAGAAGAATGTTTGGAGTGAAAAAGAGGATTTCTGAGGTTCTGCTGTGGGTCAGACGGTGTTTCAGGGCTGCAGTGGAGGATTTATTTAAAAAGGACGCTCGTCTCTTTGTCCCTAAAATGACCGTTAGCATTAGCTTAGCATTAGCTCAGAGCAGCTTACACACCAGTGATCCACGTTCCCGCTGCTGCTGTTTGTTCCAGCTGGTTTGAGGTGATCCGCTGCCGGCTGTGTGGATCCAGAGGGACTCACAGGAAGTGTTCGGGGCTGGAGTCGGACACCAGAGACTGGGCCTGCAGCGACTGCACGCAGGCTGCTGACGGGAGAGGTGTGAGTCAGCCACTGGATAAAAGATCCTCGTTTAATGTTTCTCAGAGTGTTTGAGGCTCAGCAGGAAACCAAGTGAACTGTTGAAACCAACCAAAAGCCCCAAATCTTCTCTTCTGAACAGCTGGAATCACAACAGATGTTTTTAAAGCGCTCGTTGATTCATTTTCTGTCGACTGACAAAATCAATTCACCGTTTCAGATGTAATTAAGATATCTCAGCAAACCTGAAGTGAAGTGAGTTTTATTTGAAGAATCATTGGAGGATTCCAGTCAGAATCAGTGCTGTGTGTCTGAGCGTCCAACCTGATCAATAGAGTTCTGATTATTGATCATTCTACATGTTGATGTTGTTCTTTATGTCAACTGTTTTCTTTCTTCTCCAGCTTCCCTGGTTTCATCTCCTCAGAGAGGTCAGAGGAGGAGTCTGCTGTCCAAACGCCACCCGTCCCCCATCCACTCCCCCGTCAGCTGTAAGAGGTACATAAACCTAACTCCCCCCTCCTCCACAAACCTAACTCCCCTCTCCTCCACACAAACCTAACTCCCCTCTCCTCCACACAAACCTAACTCCCCTCTCCTCCACACAAACCTAACTCCCCTCTCCTCCACACAAACCTAACTCCCCTCTCCTCCCCTCTGTAAAGCGCCTCCTCTCCCTCTCTTTCTTCCTCTCAGACAGTCGGAGCACTGTGTCGTTCACTGTCTGCTGTGTGAAAAACCACAGGATGAGCTGTTGACTCACCTGGCCAGAGTCTGTATGAAGACCAGCACACCTGAAGAGAGGCGGGCGGAGCTGCAGAGGGCCCAGCAGTCTGTGAAAGAATGGACCCGTGAAGCCAGAAACTGGGACTACGCTGACATGTGTCTGTGGATCCCCCACACGCCGAGCAGGCTGGCTCTGCTGGAGGATCTGCGCAGGAGAAACTTTTTTGTGGCCAACGTCCCCGACTCGGCACACCTGGACCCGGGCGATGAACGAGTCCTTCCCCCGCTGGGTGGCGGCGCAGACAAGAGCCCCCGCTCCGGGTGCAGCTCCGGTGACGACGCCGGATCAAACAGCCCAACATGGAAAGAGTCCCCACCTCCCTCCCACACTCATCCGCTCAGTCAGAGACGTTTGGCTGTGGACTAACTAGAGTTCGTTTTCTGCCTCTGTGTGTTTTCAGGCATTTGGCCCAAAGCAACACGACCGTGATGTTCAACATGCAGAACATGGGCCTCTACAAGAAGTTCCCCCCTGAAGCTACAGTGCTGACGGGCTTCCAGAGCTTCATCGTTCACATCCCAAACTGCCAACAGCAGGTAAGATTCACCCACCGGGGAGGAGAAGCTTCAGACTCTGAGGAGAAGCTCTGAGGAGAAGCTCATTGGAGGCCTCGACACCACAGAGATGTTCTCTGATGTTCAGCTGACTGATGCCACCACAGTCCTGAAGGCTGCTTCCTGTGATCTTTATACCCTTCAAGGTGCCACAATGACAAAGTGTTGGTGTCCTCTGATTGGTCCAGCAGGGGGCGACTCCACTGGCTCCAAACAGAAGTCTGATTGGATGGAAGTCAATGATTTATCAGCTCAGTGAACAGGTTCTGCTCTCAGTCTCTAGTTGACTGTCTTCTTCAGCACAGCAGGACGGTCATGTAGTCAGTGATGGTCTTCTTTTATACTATAGTATCAGATCCAGCATGAAGCCGCCCCACAGTGTGATTGTAGGAGGGCAAAAGAGGTGCAGTTTGCTCCTCTGGTCAGACAATGAGGAGCTCGTTGTCCTGCTGGCTGGCAGTTAGCTGCTGCTGCTTCTTCCTTTTCTTCTTCTCTTCCTTTGATTCCTGTAGTTTCACACTCCTCCTCTTTATCTTCCGTGACAGGTAGACAACGCCTCGCGGATGCTGCGGTACTTGCAGCCCAGCGGGAGCGACGTCAGCATGGACTTCCTGGTTCGGAGCGCAGAAACGCAGGACTTCCTGGACAAGCTGAAGGAAGCACACATGGCCCCGGCCACCGTCCTCAACTACATCAAGAGCATGATCCGGTTTGTGCTCTACTTGAAGACTCGTCTGGAGTTTGCCGCAGAGGATCCAGACTTTGACAGGAAGTGCGAGGCGTACCTCAACCTCCTCAAGGCCCTCAAGAAGCCAGTGGTAAAGGCCCACGGAGCCTGGAAAACCAGGTCAGTTCTTCCCCTGCCGCCCGTTTGTTTCCTTTTAAAGGCGACTTTCTGCTCATTCTTGTGTTTGGGGTCTCACACCCCACCTGAACAGGCCCCGCCCACCTGAACAGACCCTGCCCACCGACTCTCCAAAGGGGAACACATTAGCAGCATGCTAACGCTAAGAGTCACCAGACTAACACCACAAAACGTCCAGCTTCAGTGTGCAAGTATCGGTCCGTCCTGGAGCTCCGACCTCATCAGGAGCGACGCTTCAGGAAAATAACCAGAAAGGACATGGAGACCGTCGGTGGGTTTTTTCTGCTCCAACCTGCGACATCTTATTAGCAGCGTTAGCAGCTAACAACCGTGGAGGACAGCTTCTCAGTGGGCGGGACCGTCGGCCTGCCGGAGGAGGTCACGTGATCATGATGTCACAAAGCGTTTTCACATGTTTAGTGCCGGACGGAGCAGAAACAGAGGGGACGGTCACACTGACATGTTTAAAGCGTCTTTTGCAGAATAACTTTAATGAGCTCTTCCTCGTGTCTCATGTCAGGTCCGACGTCCTCCTCCAGGGTGGGAGGAGCCTCCAGTCCTGCCAGAGGCTCCTACATGAGGCCAAGAACGACATGCGGGCCATTTACAGGACGCTCCTCCAGAAGCAGCACGTGTCCCCAGAGGAGAAGCTGCTGTTCCGCTATTACTGCGTCGCCATCGTGATCCTTCAACACTTCCAGAAACCCGGAGCGTTGGAGGGAATGACGGTGAGGCGGTCTGCTCACAGGGACGGCAAAAAGCACATGAGCAGGGTTACTTTGGTCGATGCTGAGATCAGATTCATTTAACGGGATTCTCCTCTGAGTTTGGGAACTTTACACGTGTCAAACTGCTCTTTAACAGTGGAAGTTAAAAAAAGAGTAAATGGATGAAGTGAAGATCAGTTCAGGCCGTAAAACAGAGAAACAGAGAAATGTGGAGCCAAATTATCACCAACAAAGTCAAAAAGTCTAGTTTACATGTTTACAGGAACACGTTAATCCAGAGTGAGAGCATCACCGTAACCATAGAAACTCACTACGACCCCCCCCACACCTACAGCAAGCAGCATCCTCCTACCTGTCCCCCCCCCCCGATCCCACTGAACGGGACCAAACAGCCAGAAAAATACTAATGTGGAATGAAAATCAAATTCAAAATAAATACATTAAATTCATTAAGTAAATAAATTAAATTAAAAATAAAAATAACTAACCACAATAAATAAATATACTGAATTAAAAAGATAAATTAATTAGTGAATAAACTATCTGCTGCTTCAACGTGTTTGTGACACTGAGGAGGTCACGTGATCACATGAAGTCTAAACTCCTTACTTAGTGCAGGTTTCTACATCATGAAATCACGTTAACGTGGGACCTTTAAAACGATTTGCTGCTGTCCGTCTGTCTCTGTGCTGTTTGTCAGGTGACGGAGTGGCTGAGCAGGAAAACGGTTGCTGGCAGAGTTTGTGTCACCTTCAGCCAGCAGGGAGTCTCGTTCGCCCTCAGTCAGGAGGAGGCCGCGGTGAGTTCTCCACCGGTCACAGGAGCGCCTCCGCTCCCCCCGCGGGTCCTGACCTCCTTGTCTGCTCCCCACAGATGCTGGAGCAGTACTTCCTGTCCGTCCGCCCCGACTACATCTATACGAACGCTGAGGACGACGGCACCTTCTTCCTGGCCTCCAGAGGCCGGCCCCTGAAGGGCACCACCAACGACCTCAGCCGCCTGCACGCACAGTAAGTCCCAACGGGCCCCCGACCACACGGGGGGGTCCGACAGTCTGAGAGCACACAGGTAACTGACCACTTACACCATAATAGTCTACGTGATTCTGATTGGCTGCTGGCCGTCCGTTACAAAGTGATAATGGACACCTGCCTTGTGGTTACGGTGAAACTGTGACATGTGACACAGCCAACCGTGGAAGTCTGAACATTAGATTTACTGTTATTTACATCGAATCTGGCTAGCATAACGTTAGCTTTGGGGCTAGCATAACGTTAGCTTTGGAGCTAGCATAACGTTAGCTTTGGGGCTAGCATAACGTTAGCTTTGGAGCTAGCATAACGTTAGCTTTGTGGCTAGCATAACGTTAGCTTTGTGGCTAGCATAACGTTAGCTTTGGAGCTAGCATAACGTTAGCTTTGTGGCTAACAGCTGAGCCAAAGGGCTCTCTGAGCTGAGGGACCAGAACTCTCCTGTTGACCTGTTTCCTGGAGGAGTGAACAACGTTTCCATTGCAGAGGAGGTCTGGTTGTGCTGCTCTACACCTTTATTACCTTCAGTCATGACGTACAGACAGAAAAAGGCGGTGACGTGTTTGATTTCTGCTCCGTTGCAGCTACAAACTGCCAAATGTGACGAGTCAGGAAATCCGGAGGGTTGTGAAGGCCGTGGTGGCTGCGTCGTGCACGGAGGAGCAGAAGTTCGCCGTGGATCTGTACATGGGCCGGTCTGCGGCTCTGAACCGGGCCCCCTCCAGAACGAGGACTCTGGACTCCACCGTGACCACGAGCGCCCTCCTCAGCAGCCTGGGACGGTACGAGCCGTCACCTGAGAGCCCCAGCGTCCATCTGCCTTTAACCTGTGAGGGGTCGGCGGAGGAGCGGAGCCCCCGGGCTCACAAGAGGACCAGAGAGGAAGAGGAGGAAGAGGACGGCAGAGGAAGACGGCACTGGGAGGCGTTCCTCCAGAGGTTCCCGGTGACGCTGAGCGGTCAGCAGAGAGCCGACGCCGGGTTTCCCTCCCACTTCTACGACAAGTGGAGGAATCTCCAGTTCTGCCAGCGGAGGGAGTATCTGCAGTGTAAGTAAACCCCTCCCTCGTCAGTGACACACCTGAGGGCCTCCCACCCAGGGGCCCGCTGCCCCCCAGGTTCCTTCTCCTGATCTAAGTGATCCGCTCACCCACGGGGCGACACCAGGTTTCCTGTGTCTCTTTACTGTCACTGTCAGATAAGAAGCAGAGATATGTGTTGGAGGTGAGGACACATCGACAACATGCTCTGAGTGAACTACGCTCCTGTGTCACCTTATTCCAGTAAAAATCTGTCTGGTCGTCACCGGAGACACGAATAAAGTTTAGATCCAGTTTGAATTGTTCCCTGAATCTCTCACATGATGTTTGTCAGGTTAAAAGATGATTTTAAAGTTTCAGTTTAAAACTAAAGCATCAGACAGTCGATTCACCCAGACCTGTCGTAGCGTCGCTAAAGCTGCTGTGAGTGTGTTTGGTACCAGGATGTGGTCCAGCAGCAGGTAGAGGGTCTGATCCTTCCTCAGAGGACCAGGAGTCTGTGATCCTTCATCAGAGGACCAGGAGTCTGTGATCCTTCATCAGAGGACCAGGAGTCTGTGATCCTTCATCAGAGGACCAGGAGTCTGTGATCCTCCCTCAGAGGACCAGGAGTCTGTGATCCTTCATCAGAGGACCAGGAGTCTGTGATCCTCCATCAGGGGACCAGGAGTCTGTGATCCTTCCTCAGAGGACCAGGAGTCTGTGATCCTCCATCAGGGGACCAGGAGTCTGTGATCCTTCCTCAGAGGACCAGGAGTCTGTGATCCTTCATCAGAGGACCAGGGGTCTGTGATCCTCCATCAGGGGACCAGGGGTCTGTGATCCTCCATCAGGGGACCAGGAGTCTGTGATCCTCCATCAGGGGACCAGGAGTCTGTGATCCTCCATCAGAGGACCAGGAGTCTGTGATCCTTCCTCAGAGGACCAGGAGTCTGTGATCACACACAGCAGCTCAGAGAACAGTAGGGACGTTAGCACGGGGACGTAGCAGCGTTAGCTCGCTAGCTAGCAGCTCTGACACCAGACTGAATGGTTCTTTACCGTCTTCACCACAAACTGAGACTCTACTGACAAACATCCTGTCTGTGGTTCAGGGAACAATTCAAACTGGATCTAAACTTTATTCGTCTTTTTACTGAAATGAGGTCACATGGCGGCACCCAGGAAGGGGCGGGGCTTCTCCTCTCTATAAAACACTTTGGAGCCCTGCAGGAATCTTAATTCTTACGTTTTCTCTTTTAAAGCCAAATATTCAAGTCGCTGTCCGACCGTTGAGGAGGTGGCGAAGGAGATCAGCGAGCAGGGGTGGACGGCCAATCACCCCCACCCCGAGGACGTCGTGTCCAAGTGGAGAGCGGCGGAGAAGACGCCGGGGGAGAGCGAGCGGGGCGCCATCGGGGGGGAGACGGGGTGGAAGCTGGCCTCGAGGACGTTTGTGGGCAGCAGAGGGCAGCGACGGAGAAGACGTCCAGCGAGAACCTTTAAACCCAGCCAGGTGATCGTGATCAGTAGTGTAACCCAGGTGTCGTTGGAGGACACGGGGTGAGATGGAAGATCTCCTCCTCTGATCCTTCTGTTTGAGGGATGGGCAGGATGGTAACCATGGTAACCACAGGTCTGTTTTTACTTGTGAATCTGCACTTTTCTGTTTTTTATACACTTTTTTTTTTTTAAAGAAGCTTCGAAGCACAGCAGAGGAAGCTGTTGTCACCTGTTCCTGTTTTCTTTCCTTCTGCTGACCAGACGTTAAGATGTTTGTCAGTAGAGGAGCTTCAGCTCAGGTGTTCACCAAAGATGTTCCAACGTGAATAAACACTTCAGTGTTCTTCTTCACTGTTTCTCATGTTCTTCATCCAGCAGAGCGAATAATGAAGAGTGAAGGTGCATTTACATTCACAGTGTTGATGTCCTGCAGATCACACTTTATGAAAAAAAAAAAAAAAGTATAAAGTCCCTATATGTTCTTTGGAGGAGACGTCATGCCAGACTTCATAGGGAAAACGTCCTCTTTAAAGCTCTCTTGCTTAATAAAGATTCCCAAGTGTCAGAGCTACAGATGAGATGTCAAACAAATGAATCCAGTCTTTCAGTCAATTCAGCTAAAGTAGATTGAGGGAGCAGGACGATACTGTAGGAGAGGAAAGACACACTCATCATCTCACCCTCCGTGCTGCCAAATATCAAGGATGTCTTAAATGTGATACTTTTTAATAGGAGTTTGGTATGAGTTTGTCCTCAGGCTCTTGTCAAAGAGCGTGTGTGAGAGTGTGTGTGTGTGTGTGTGTGTGTGTGTGTGTGTGTGTGTGTGTGTGTGTGTGTGTGTGTGTGTGTGTGTGTGTGTGTGTGTGTGTGTGTGTGTGTGTGTGTGTGTGTGTGTGTGTGTGTGTGTGTGTGTGTGTGTGTGTGTGAGTGATCTGTCCAACAGGGGGCGCCACAGGACACAGACACATGCTGATGATGATGATGATGAAGACAGAAGCTCTGAATGACCTGCAGCTACAAACTTTATTAAGCTAAGAAATCAAAACCACTTTAGATGGAAACAGATTTCCTGCTGACGTTGATTCTGAGATCTTCCAATAAGTCGGCCTTTATTAATGATTGATAAATCATGACTCATTATAGATCCGCTTCGATCAGACTGAACTCATCTGTAACTGAGTGATGTGAAGCAAAGGAGAAATCACCTACCAGCCATTAGAGTTAAAATAAAAGGTTTTAAAAAGCCCACTGAGGACTTAGTGTTTTAATCTGAGGCTGCAGAAAACCTTTATTTATATTATCGATTAATCGATTATCAGGTTGTGTGTCAATGACCAAATGTCCAAAAGAAAGCAGCAAATATTCACATTTAAGAAGCAGAGACTTTAAAAAGAAACAATAAAAGACTCAAAACGAATAATCGATCACCTTCACAGGTGGTGATTAATTAAATGTTTGACAACTGATCGATTAATCGCTGCAGATCATCTCCATTCAGAACCTCATTGAGAATTTAGCAGATTCTGAAACTGATGCAAGATGAGAAGCAGAGACTGTGTTTCTAATAATAAACAAGTGTGTGTGTGTGTGTGTGTGTGTGTGTGTTTCATGCTGCGTCACAGGGGGAAGGGCGGTGCCCCCAGGTAGGCACCGATCACATCACCACACACACACACACACACACACACACACACACAGAGGAGGCAGTGTGTGCTGAGCAGCGGAGACCTAGCTGCCAAACACACACACACTCTCTCTCTCATATAAACACACACACTAATATATAAACACACACACACACACACACACACACACACACACACACACACTCATATATAAACACACACACACACTCTCCTCCGCTCAGAGTGAAGGACGAGTGGAGCCGAAAACAGCCGGAACATTTTGAAACATCGAAACAGGGAAGTTGGAGTTTCATTGGAGGAGAAGTGCGTCTGTCCGTCCGTCCGTCCGTCCGTCCGTCTGTCTGTCTGTCTGTCTGTCCGTCTGTCTGTCTGTGCGTCAGTGTGTCTGTCGGGCGGCATGTTCAGCTGGGTGAAGCAGGAGCAAGGTGGACGCAACAAGGACGGGGAGATGTACCAGACTGTGACCGAGGGGCTGCAGAGCCTGTACACCAAGAAGCTGCTGCCGCTGGAGGAGACCTACCTCTTCCATGACTTCCACTCTCCGGCCCTGGAGCCCGCGGACTTCCAGAGCAAGCCCATGGTGCTGCTGGTGGGCCAGTACTCCACCGGGAAAACCACCTTCATCAGGTACGCACCACCGGGGCCCGCGGGGGCCCGCTGAGCCTGCGTGTAGAGCCGCTGTTATCACTGCGGGGCGGGCTGGGTGTCACCTTTATCAGGTGTTAAATTAGTTTACGACACCCACCCTTACTCAGCACCAGACCTCTTGTATAATTCTGCCAATTTAAGGATTTCTTAGTTGTAGATGAGGATACAGACGTGGCTTTGCATCATATAAGATGTCAAACAAACGAGTCTTTATTTGTGGTAAATTCGGCCACTTATAATCCACCAAAGTCGATCTGTCCGTCAGGAAAAAGAACATTTGTAGGTTTAGTTCCCGGTGCTTGCTGCTGCCTCTCGGCGCGCTCTGGTTGAAGGCAGCAATGGAAGCAATCCAAAGAAACTTGACATGTCACTAAAACCCGAAGTGTTTGCTTGTTGTGGTTTATGCCGAAGTGGAGAACATACCCTTATTTAAAAACACATGCCTCTAGTGTTTCTTTACAGTACGGCCAAATGGCCAAATAGCTAAAAGATGTTAATTATAATACTTTTTCAGAGGAGTTCGGCACAAGTGTCCCTTGACTTTGGCAGTCTGACAGAAACATGAGTTTTAGGTTTACACAGTGTGTAGCTGTTACTGTCCACCTGCTCACACACAGCTGACTGGAGTCATTATGGGAGTAACATGTACATGTTTGTGTGTCTGGAGCTCAAACAAAGCCACCAGTTTAAGTTTGCTTTCTGTAAACTCAAAGTGGGACACGAGGAGTTACTGGGTTTCACCTCCCTCATCCTGGGGGGGTCGAACAGTCAGCACCAGGCCTGTCGCCTCCTCCCCGATCTGATGTTCGATGTGGAAATCTGGATTCTGGAAGCCAGTTTGTCCTCATGTGTGCAGAGATTTGTAAAGCCTGAATCAGGAGTTGGCACCAGCTGAGGCTCATGGGTACTGTAGTCCTGTCAGGTGTGTGGGCTGGAAGCTCCATCAGATCGTCTCTCTGTGTTTCTTTGGTTTGTCACTGCAGTGTAACTGATCTGCCATTGTTCTGTGTATTTATTTTACACGGGCTGTCCCTTTAATCTGAGGCCCCGGCAGGCGGTCGTGATACTTCCAGTGTTTGTAGAATCAGATCTAAAGTCTGAAGTACTTTACTTGAGTATTTCTACTTCTACTCCACCACATCTCAGAGGGAACTCTTGTACTGTTGACTTTGTTTACCTGATGACTTTAGTGACTCTACAGATTAAATCTCATGTTTTGTTGTAAATTAAACTCTCCAGGTTTTGACAGGTTCTTTGGGCTCATCGTGACGCCATTTCTCACAATTTTCACCATTTTTACAAACCAAACGGTGTCTTTGTGTTGCTCTCTTCAAAGCCACCAGACTCCATTCACGAAAACAGTAATTTTACTTCACAGCAGAGCGATAGGAGTTTGCATAATTTGGGTGTTTTTAAAGGGTTAGTTTCGATCAGAGATGAGCTTTTAAAACACCAAAGTCACACAATAACACAAACACTTTAACAGATAGAGGCAGCAGCACACCAGCAGCTCCTGTGTTCTCTGACGTAAAATAAGTGGTTTTTTGAATGGAGTCTGGTGTGTGTGCAGAGAGCGATATAACGGCTGTTTGTGGTTAAACCAAAAGGATCTTAAAGGTCTGCAGGCTGAGGTGATCTACTGGACCAGTTCCAACACTTTCAGTACCTACCAGTAGGCTGGCTAAGGTGTCGAGTACCAGCAGGCTAACTGCTGTTTACTGACTACAACCTGCACTGAGCTCCAGTCTGACTGATGATAAACACTGAACAGGGCGGAGTCAGCTGGGGTTCACATTATTGATGCTTCCCTCCATCCACACCACCTGGAGGCCACGCCCACTCAGGAGACAGGAAGTGAGACCATTTTATACCACTATAGTGACACATCTGTAGTTACAGAGGATCTTTGATTTAAACAACCAAGTTAGAAAATCCAGACTGGAGCTCAAGTTAAGTTTGATCCTGGCTGTGGTTGTTTGGTGCCTGGAGGCCGGCACGCTGTCACGAGATAAAGAGCTGATCAGCACACTGCCCCCCCCCCACCCCCTCACCCCTCCCCCACTGTTAAAGCTGCTCAGGGCCACACACACTAACACACTCTCTCTCCTTTTAGTTGTGTCTCCTCACTGTGTTTTGTTCGCACCACGTCCTCGCTCTCACCGAACGTTTACGTTAACGCTCAGCTCTGTACTTCCTGATTACCTCGATCAGACCTGTGACATCACATCCTGCTCTGTATCGGGGCACTGTGGACACATAAAACACGACCTGTACCTTGTATTCTTTGTGCTTCATACAGGCACAACAGTCTTTACCAGGTGTTCTCACAGGCCACACCTCCGAGGACGTTAGTGCCAGACTTCATTTGAAAATGTACCGATTTAAAGCTCTCTCGCTCTGAGTCTGAGTCACACTAATGAAACCATTGTTGTGATACGTTTGGCTGCCATAACGTTTACCAGGCAGGTCTACAGTTAAAGAAACTAGAAGTGTCTTAAAGTGGCAGATCAGGTGAATGAACCCTTAATAAAGACAGCAGGTCCTGAGCTTCAGATGTTACATTGACAATAATAATAGTTGCTTAAAAAGGCAGATTTTTCAGTGGAGTTTTGCACTTTCTCTCAGGTTATTGACACGTTTCAGCTGAAGTGTTTAACATCAAACAAGCCGGAACACTTTGTGCTTCCAGTTTGTTAAACATGCAGGTTTTCCTGCTTTTCTTTGTTTTGTCTGAAAGTTGAGGCCAGACTTCATGTTAAAGTCCTCCAGTGGTGAAGCTTCATGTGACGACAGATGAATCAAGTCTTGTGGTAAATTCGGCTTCAAACTTAAATGAATGGAGCGTGTTTTCAGTTTAGACAGCCAGACGTTGTGCATTTGGTTATCGGGGCACTACTCGCCTTCGTGTTGATAAGCCCGCTCGTCTGAAGCTGCTGATAACCACCCACACGTGCAGAGCTGCCGGTCTGAACTGTCGGAGACGAGCTGCGACCTGCAGGCACTCCGTCAGGCCGGCTCGGTCACGACTCTGAGCTACGACGGCCTCCAGACGGCCCGAGGTTCATGTGGCCGAAGCACGACTGCTGCAGTTCAGTGGTTAAAGAGACAAACATTCAGTCTGGTGTTGTGTTGTGTTATCAAGGCAATGTGAGCAAATAACACTTAATATTTCTGCATGTTAGCGTTTCATAAACGGCCGCCTGGCTTCACGTCCTTTCCTTTGCCGAGCACACAGCTGCCTGCAGGCCGCCGGCCGCCTGAGGGCAGAGACACAAAGCTTCTGCACACCGTCAGTAATTTATGCTCAACATCGTTAACTCTTCTGATCTCCAGACATTTGAATGTCGTGTAAACACAACACTGCTAAGACACTATTTGTCAGATGAAGGCCGAGTGTCTTTGAATGCAGCAGCAGGCAGCAGCCTCACTGTGGCCAGAATATCAGCACGTCCTTTAAAAACAGGTGAATTCTACGGTGGCCTGGAGGGACATACAACAATGGAAAACATGTTCACACTTGAGTTAGAGTGTGTGTGTGTGTGTGTGTGTTTTCATATCAGGTACAAACACTCGTACGTTTTGGCAACGAACCAGAAACAACAGAACTGACCTGAAATCAGTTTCCATCCAACACAAGCTGCAGAGTAATGACTGCTACAGTGTGTGTGTGTGTGTGTGTGTGTGTGTGTGTGTGTGTGTGTGTGTGTGTGTGTGTGTGTTCCACTACTGAGGCCCCACCCTGCCCCGAGGAATGCTTTGAATCATGGGAACTGAAAAGAATGCAATGAATCATGGGAGCAGGTTGCCAGTAAACTGCAGAGTCGACATATTTCACTCCTCTTCTTCTCCTTCTTTTTCTACTTCTTCTTCTTCTTCTTTTTTTTCTCCTTCTTCTTCTTCTTTGCCGTCATGTGTGCTGGGGTTATTGGCTCCAGGACCACCTGGGTCACCTGGTGTGTTCTGATTGGCCGAGACGCTGCAGTCCGACTGTTGATGAGTTTCTGCTTGTTTTCCTTTTTTTGATCACATTTGTGGATTTTATTCAGTAATCTTCTGTCAGACTGGAGCTTTGTCGATAAAGTTTCCTTTTAAATTAACAGCGTCCCCAGAAATGTAATCACACAAAGCGGCAACAGATGTGACTGATAGCGGCATCATCAGCTAGCATTAGCTACATTAGCTACATTAGCTGCATTAGCTACATTAGCTACATTAGCTGCATTAGCTACATTAGCTGCATTAGCTACATTAGCTGCATTAGTTAGCATTAGCTACATTAGCTGCATTAGCTAACTCAGGTTAGAGTGAAAGTCAACAAAGCCCCACATTAAACTGTCTGACAGGTGATCTTAACGCCACCTTCTGGCTCTGGTCGCTGGTTTTAAGTCCTGAGCTCGTATCTTGACCTGCTCTGCTGAAGCTAACCTCAGCTGTTGCAGCTATGGGCAGGTTCTCATTATGTGATTTACGATTTTAGCCGATTTTCTAACATTTTGGCAAACTGATCCCATTGAAGTGTGCCGAATAGGCTGTTAGCACTTCCTGTTTGTGGTGTCGCCGTAAGCACACAGAGCGCTGCCAGTGGAGGACTGTGATACTGAAGAAAACCTAGAAATGTGATGATTCTCAGGCAAGTTCAGTTTTAGTAAAAGTAACTGTTGCTCAGTATTTATTGGCTCCAACAGGACCGGCTCGGTTTCAGTCCCCTCTGTGTGAACTACATGTAGAAAACACAAGTGTTCCTCAGAATCATCGCCAACTAGTGCACAAGTAGAAAGGCTCATGACGGGGTTCGGCCCCATGTTTCGCTCCCCAGCAGATCCTCCTGCGGGGGCAGAAAACACGTGGACGGCGTTGAGTGACGACGTGTGATGGATTAATAATCCCGACGCTCTCAGCTGTGGTCCTCCGGCTCCGTCCGATCCCCCTCTGATGTCTGTCCGGCTGCCACAACAGGAAGCGAGGGGACAGAAACTGACTGCAGCCTTCCTCCATCTCTTCCTTCCTTTCTCACTTCTCTGTGACGGGTGTGAGGTCGGCCAGGTCGCGCTCACATCAAAGGATCTGGAGGGAAAAGCCTCTTTGGTTTAAAGGGTTTTAAATGTTTTCAGATTCTGCTGAATCTCTTCCAGCACATTTAAAAAAACAGAGAGGATTGTGGGAGTCGACGCGGAGGGTGAGGGGAGACGGGGGAGAGGGGGGAGGCTGACTGGCCAAAGCACCAAACCTCACCTGTCTGTCTGTGTCTCTCCCCAGGTACCTGTTGGAACAGGACTTCCCGGGGATGCGGATCGGTCCGGAGCCGACCACCGACGGCTTCATCGCAGTGATGTACGGCGAGAATGAGGGCGTCGTCCCCGGCAACGCTCTGGTGGTCGACCCCAAGAGACCCTTCAGGAAGCTCAACGCGTTCGGGAACTCCTTCCTCAACAGGTAAAGACATCAAACATGGAGAGATGAACGTGCTTCTGTGTCTGTCTTTAGAATCTGTCCAGTGTTTCTAAAGGAGGAAACCATGAACCCAACTGTGTTGATTTCTAATCCGCTAACAATCCTAACAAAACCATAACAAGAGCAACTAAATAAAAACATAATGTGAATCCCCCCCGTTGCTCCTGATTGAATTTAAGGAGAACTTAAAACTATTTTTAAAATGCTCTCTTCACAGACACCAAACTCTATTGACAAAAACAGTAATTTAACCTGGGAAGAAGACAGGAGTTGCTGGTCTTCCACTGCATCAATCAGTTAGTTAGTTTGTATTATTGTGTGACTTTGGTGTTTTAAAGGGTTAGTTAGGATCTGAAATAACCCTTTAAAACTTCAAAGTCACGTAACAACCAAATGGTGGTAGACCTGCGACTGCTGTGTTCTGTGAGGTAAAATTAGTGTTTTTGTGAATGGAGTCTGGTGTGTTTGCAGAGAGCGATGTAATGGCTGTTTGTGAGGATATTTTGTGAACTATCTGAAGATTATTCAAATAGTTCACTGTAACTATCGTATAGTATCCCTAAATAAGACTGTCGTAAAATTACAAGACCAAAATATATAAATAAATAAAATAATAAAAATAGAAAATAAAATAAATAGATATGAATATATCATCTGATTTAATGAAAGGCAGAGAAAACCCAGACAGGTTTCAGGCGATGGATGATCAGAAATGATATCTGAATTCTCCCCTCGGTGCCGTGGGTGTTACAGTGATTTACCTCCCCACTGTTGGGGCCGTGGGAGCTTTGGTTCCTGTGGAGAAACATGAAGCTCTGCAGCTCCACCATCAATCATCAATCATCATAACGGCACCAACTGAGAAAACACGACCCCAGTTCAAAGTAAATGGGATTATTTTGGAAGGAGTGTGAAGGTCCAAGTCTTTGAGGGCTGGGTGGAGCTCGGAGGTCTAAAGTGTGTCATCAGTCTGCAGCCTGGTGTTTATCTGAACCCTCCACTGTGTCCTGTATCAATGAAACACAGCCGGCAGCCTTTAAAGCGCCGGCTATCTGCGGACCAGAGCGGGAGCTCCTCCTGTTCAGTCACACTCCGTCACTCTGCTGCTCTGTCTCCGCCTCACATGACGTCTTCTGACATCACCCAGTTTAATTCAGGGGTGATTTCACAAGCTGCACGATGAGAAGTACGAAGAGGCTTAATGATCACGGCTGACAGTGATTAATGAAGCTGGAGATCAACATGTCAAATGATCTGCTGTGTTCACACCTCGTTCTGATCCACTTATTTAACAGACAACAAGTTCATAGTTTCAGTCACAATTCAGTTGTTTCATTATTATAGTTTTAGTCTACAGCTGTTATATGGATCCTTTTGGTTTAACCAGCTGTTTATATCACGCTTTCTTCTAAGCCACCAGACCCCATTGACAAAAACAGTAATTTTACCTCACAGAACACAGTTAGTTTGTGTTATTGTGTGTCACACAAATATTGTGTTGGATCCAAACGGACCCTTTAAAACACCAAAGTAACACAATAACACAGACACACTGACTGATGGAGGCAGCAGCAGAGCAGCAGCTCCTGTGTCCTGTTCTCTAAAATCCCTGTTTTAGTGAATGTAGTCTGGTGTGTGTGCTGTTTGTGGTTAAACCAAAAGGATCTTCCAGGTCTCTCTCTGTAGGGATCCTTTCCATGATGCTGTCACACACTTAGAATAACACTCTGAGCCTGTCAGTGGATCAAACAAGCTCTTTTATACATTTAGGATTTACAGAATTTCTTTATTTGTTGATTTTCTAATTTTTTCTAAGGATAAATGATTGATCGATAATGAAAATAATCTCAGCTGCAGGTCTGTTTCTGACACTTTGACTCTTCACACACACTCAGATCCTGGCAGCTCCTCACACTCCTGTCACTGCCTTCCTCAAACACTCCCAACCTGGGAACTGACCGCTTCACCCCTGACTGACATGTAAACACACACACACACACACACACACACTGTTGGCTGTCAGATTCCTCAGAGATTATAGCACAAGTTTAAATTTAGCTTAAAACTTTCTGTCCGGTGTATTTCCTCTGTCCAAAAATATTTCTAAGAGCAGCAGCGAGGAAGTGGATGGACAGTCGACCCTCGAACTGTGTGTGTGTGTGTGCGTGCGTGCGTGCGTGCGTGTGTGTGTGTGTGTGTGTGTGTGTCCGAGGCATTCCTTTAACCAGGAATCTCATCTCGTCCCGGTGTGATGGAGCAACCAAAATAAGTTATTGTTTCCAGGGGGAAGTGTGTGTGCGTCACCTCGTGTTGGCGCAGTGGTTTTGTTTTTTCCCGCCTGCTGCTGCTTTCTGAAGTTAAATTTAACTTTAACCTTCATATTCATTACGCAGTGACAGGCAGCTCTTAGACACCCGGAGAGCTGAGCTTAGCTTAGCATAAAGACTGGAAGCAGGGGGAAGCAGCTAGCCTGTCTCTGTCCAAAAAATGCAACTATTATGTTGTGATCCAATATGATTGGTCTGTCTGGACCTGGAAGATCCTTTTGGTTTAACCACAAACAGCTGTTATATCGCTCTCTGCACACACACCAGACTACATTCACTAAAACAGCTTTTTTTCCCTTGCAGTGCACAGGAGTTGCTGTCCTATCACTGCCTCAATCAGTTAGTCTGTTTGAGCTATTTTGTCTTACACAAATATTGTGTTGCATTCGAACGACCTCTTTAAAGCACCAAAATCACACAATAACACAAACAAATTAACTAATCAAGACAGCAGTAGACCAGCAGCTCCTGTGTAAAATCCCTGTTTTTGTGAATGGAGTCTGGTGGCTTTGAAGAGAGCGATAAAACAGCCGTTAGTGGTTAAACTATAAGGATCTTACAGGTCTCTCTCTGTAGGGATCCTTTCCATAATGTTGACATTTAGTCATTTTAACATCAAAATGTGTAGAAATAGAGCCCAGGTTTAAAACTTCTCCTTTAAATGTCTCACAGTGTCCTTGTCTCAGTAGTTTGGATGTGCTGGTTTTCTCTGTTTCATGTCTCAGTAAAAGCTGGATGTGTTTGGGTCTCTCACTGTTGATCAAACAGGAGACATTTGAAGGCGTCACATTGGACTGAAGATTGTATTTTAAGCTCTAAATGATTCATATTCTTTTAAAGAAGCAGCAGATTAATAATCTGATTATGAAAACAGTGGGTCAGACACTGATGCCTCCCCAGAGGATCCAGTGAGTAGATCCTCCAGATAAACACACACACACAGGTCACACCCAGCCTCTCTGACAGACGAGTGAGCTTCACCTCTGTGGAACAACCCGGATCCTTCCTGACTGGAACAATAGAGCGAGCTGAGCTCATTAATCAGGAGGAGAACACAGCGGGAACGTGACGTGAGGAACATAAACACAGGATTCAGGCTCGGCGGGACGAGAGCGATCGATAAAGATGATCTATTGGGTCCAGCTTTAGAATCAGAGGAGGGGAACGTCCTCTAGGAACAATTCAGAGATAATAACGTGTTACACCTGTGTGTGTGTGTGTGTGTGTCTGTGTGTGTGTGTGTGTGTGTGTGTGTTCAGGTTCATCTGCTCTCAGATGCCCAATCAGGTTCTTCAGAGCATCAGCATCATCGACACTCCTGGTATCCTGTCTGGAGAGAAACAGCGAATCAGCAGAGGTATGAACTGTGTGTGTGTGTGTGTGTGTGTGTGTGTGTGTGTGTGTGTGAGAGTGTGTGTGTGTGTGTGTGTGTGTGTGTGTGTGTGTGTGAGAGTGTGTGTGTGTGTGTGTGTGTGTGTGTGTGTGTGTGTGTGTGTGTGTGTGTGTGTGTGTGTGTGTGTGTGTGAGCTGACTAAGCTCATCACAAACGTTCTTCTGTTGAGATGTTGCAGAATCACTTCCTCATACTGAATCTCAGTCATCAGTTAAAGTGTAGACAGAGGTCAGAGGTCGTGGGCCCCACTGAGCATGCTCAGTGAGGCTTTTACACCTTATGTTGTGTTTAGCCTTGCTAGCAGCCACCGGTGCAGACATGGGTCAAACATTGTCGTGAGGAGACTCCCTGCTCCCTCCCATACTGTGCTGTGACTGGCTAAACTAGCGGTGAACTTTTTTAAGGAGTTGCTGGTCTATAACTGCCTCAATGGTTTAGTTTGTTTGTGTGACTTTGGTGTTTTAAAGGGTGAGTTTGGATCCAACACAATAGTTGTGTACCACACCAAACTCCATTGACAAAAATAGTAATTTTACTATGGAAGAACATTGGTCTTTCGTTGCTTTGATTGGTTAATATGCTTGTGTTATTGTGTGACTTTGGGTTGACAGGAGTTATTTAGGATCTGAACTAACCCTTTAAAACACCAAAGTCACATAATAACAAAATAATGGTCGACCAGCAGCTCCTGTGTTCTGTGAGCTAAAATCCCTGTTTTAGTGAATGTAGTCTGGTGTGTGTGCTGTTTGTGGTTAAACCAAAAGGATCTTCCAGGTCTCTCTCTGTAGGGATCCTTTCCATGATGCTGTCACACACTTAGAATAACACTCTGAGCCTGTCAGTGGATCAAACAAGCTCTTTTAGTGGACCTACTGTGATCAGGTGCAGTTGTCCCAAAGGATCACGTTGCAGCCATTGCAGCCCGTTTGGTGGCTGCTGGCTGAGGTGATCTACTGGACCAGTTCCAACACTTTTACTACCTACCAGTCACTCACACACCAGGATGTGTATGAATAAGAACCAGGTCTATACCAAAGTTACAGTAGGTTGTCAGTAAACTGTCCACCATCGGGGAAAAGAGCGGACGTACAGCTTTCACACGTCTCCTTGAAACAGTAAAACATTCTTGTGAAATTCTTTTTCCCGGTTTTGTCTCACTTCCTGTTTTGTGTGTCAGTCTGTTTCCTCTGATGAATCGCTGATGCCGATCGTTGACCACAGAGTTTATAAATGCAGATCTGAAACCAGAGAAACTGATTGACAACGTCCCCACATGATCCGACCATCAGGGCCGCTGCTTACTGAGGAGGAGCAGGTTCAGCACACTGTACGCACCCTACAAGTGTTTAAATCACTCTACAAACTTAAAGTTAGCCTCAATAAAGGTGCGTACAGTCTCAGCAGCAGTAAAACACTTGGTGACATATTTAAAGTGAAGAGTTAAAGGCATTAAAAGCAGAACTTTGAACTTTATTTTCAGTTTTATTTCTCAGGAAAGCAGCTATATTTATATTTTAGTATTTCCTGAGCGTTCAGCAGTAATCGAAGGAATCTCTACAGGTTCATGTGTGATGATGCTGGAATCGTTTCGAGTGCAAAAACCTTCATTTGTGAAGTAACCAAAGTCAGATAAGTGTGGACCAGTAGAAGTAATAAGCAGCCAGAGAGGAAAACAGTCAACTATGTGATATTTGTAGGAGTATTTGGAGTAAACGTGCTTGGGTCCTGATGGAGCTGATGGAGCTGTGGTCTGAATCCAAACAGCTCCCCGGAGGAGGAGAGGAGAGCAAAATCATCTGCTGCTCAGGAGAAGTTGTTACAAATCTGGCAAATGGAAGTCAGCAGAGAGGAAGAGAGGGAGAGAGGAAGAGAGGGAGAGAGGGAGAGAGGAAGAGAGGGAGAGAGGGAGAGAGGAAGAGAGGAAGAGAGGGAGAGAGGGAGAGAGGAAGAGAGGGAGAGAGGAAGAGAGGGAGAGAGGAAGAGAGGGAGAGAGGGAGAGAGGGAGAGAGGAAGAGAGGAAGAGAGGGAGAGAGGGAGAGAGGAAGAGAGGGAGAGAGGAAGAGAGGGAGAGAGGGAGAGAGGAAGAGAGGGAGAGAGGGAGAGAGGAAGGCCCGTGTGGCGTTCAAGTCCACTCACTAACGTTCACAGAACAGAAGCATGTCCTGCTGTTAGCCGCTTAGCTTGTAACTAGTCCTGCAAGGAGTCACAACGTCACCGAGACTTTAACGGTTCTGCTCCTCCTTATTTTGGAGAGAAGGTGGAAGAAGGTGGTTTTTATACAGTTCATCTGTTTGAACGCTTCCTCACCAGAGCTAACTAGCTTAACTAGCTTAACTAACGATGTCATCAATGATTGAATGAATCAGTCACCTCTTTCTTCTGGTGTGATTTTGATTTCAGACCCTCTGTAGATAGATGATGATGATGATGATGATGATGATTCTCCTGGTTAATGTCAGAACAAGCTGTTTTATGTAGTTAGTTAGTTGGTTAGTTTGCTCTAGGTTTCTGTTCTAGTTAGTGACCGGCTGCTGCTGACGTTACTTAAATGACTCTACCGTCTCCAAAGCATCATGACAAACGTCTCCATCCCTTTATTCCCGGGGCTCTGGAGTGACGGCCTCACAGCCGCTGACCACCTCTAACTGGGAGCGATGATGACGGGTGGCGTCTGAGCGGGAGGGTGGGAATGAAGATGAAATAAAAAACCATAAATGTTAGCATGATGATGTTAGCGGTTAGCTCAGAGCAGCACTACGTCCACACACACACACACACACACACACACTCACAGAGCTGCTAGCTTGGCTAAAAACACTGATCATGTTTTCAGACCTGGATCTGATCAGTGTGAGCTAGCTTTCATTTTTTAGATATTGTACTGAAACTATAGTCCTGTTGCTGCTGTATTGAGTCAGTCTGGATGACAGCATCAGTTAAAAGCCTCAGCTGGACGGGTGGAGGGAGGATGGAGGGATGGAGGGAGGATGGAGGGAGGATGGAGGGAGGGAGGGAGGATTATAGTGAGGGACGAAGGGCCACAGGAAGAGGCAGCTGGGCGTTCCCTCCATCTGGAAGTGTTTAGAGCTGCTCAGCTGAGGCTAAATTCCTCCTAACGTTTTTGAACATGCCAACTATGACTCAACACACACACACACACACACACACACACACAGAGGCAGGCTGACGTCATCAGCGTCACTGACAGATTAAACTCCTCCATTCAGGCGCTGAAGGTTCAGTGTGATCAGCTGCCACTCGTGTTTTTATCTGATTCATTAATATTCAACAGTTTGGACCGTGTGTGTGTGTGTGGTGTGTGTGTGTGTGTGTGTCCTGCTGCTGATTTACATACAGACACCTGCCAAACCACCTGGCGTTGGTTCAGTCACGGCTGCTGTGTGATTTGCTCAGAGGCAGAAGAAGTGTTCAGATCATTACCACAGAGTAAGAATACAGTTAAAAACACTGTTAGCAGCTCTCTGCAAACACACCAGACTCCATTGACAAAAACAGTCATTTTACCCAGGAGTGGCTGGTCTACTGCTGCCTTGATTAGTTAGCTTGTTTGTGTTATTGTGTGACGTTGGTGTTTTAAAGGGTTAGTTTGGATCCAACTTAATATTTGTGTGACTCAAAATAACACAAACACACTGACTGATGGAGGCAGCAGCTCCTGTGTCCTGTTCTCTAAAATCCCTGTTTTAGTGAATGTAGTCTGGTGTGTGTGCTGTTTGTGGTTAAACCAAAAGGATCTTCCAGGTCTCTCTCTGTAGGGATCCTTTCCATGATGCTGTCACACACTTAGAATAACACTCTGAGCCTGTCAGTGGATCAAACAAGCTCTTTTAGTGGACCTACTGTGATCAGGTGCAGTTGTCCCAAAGGATCATCTACTGATCTACTGGACCAGTTCCAACACTTTTACTACCTACCAGTCACTCGCACACCAGGATGAGGACACAGAGGGACCAGGTTTAAAGATGCTGTTGTCCTTTAATGCCTTGTGGACGTAAAGAAACATGTCGTCCCTCGTGTGTTTAGAGGCTGCAGACCGTCTGCAGGGTGGAGCGGCTGCTTGCCCGCTCGGCTCTGGTCAGAAAGAGTCCGGCTGCAGCGTCACGGGCCAGGAAACTTTTCTTAGTCCTTTTTAAATTCATTTCACGCGTCGTCATCCCTTCAGTTAAAGGCTTCAGGAGGATTTATAACGAGTGCTGAATTCTGCCTCTTCTTCTGTTCTTTTCTCTTTAATGCATCTATTCACTTCACTTCTCCTCACTTATGTTCACTCAGTCACGTCCTCCCCTCTTTACTTCACCTAATCTCCCCTCTTATCTCCTTCTTTTTACTTCCTTTATCATAGTTTTAACATCCCTTCACTTCTATTTTTGCTTTTTCTCACATCATTTCTCTGTATTTATCCTTCCTTCACTTTATTTCCCTTCACTTCTATCAATTTCCTCATTTTATTTCCCATGTCAGTTTCTCTTTACTTCTACTCGTTGTTTATTCCCTTCATTTCTCTTCCCCTCACTCTGTATCGTTTATTTTCTTCACTTCTCTCTTTATCTCTTTATTTGATTTTTTCTTCTTCTCTCTTCATTTCCCTTCACCTCTTCTCTTCTTCTTCTTGGCTTTATATCTCTGTGTTTCAGTGAGTCATTGATCTGAGCCTTACTGTAATGTTTCAATCCGATTTAACTCGCCTCCCTGGGCTTTCAGCCAACAATCCCTCTCTTCTTCCTCCTGGCTCCGTCCTCCTCGGTCCAGTCCTGGTTTCTGGTTTCACTGGTCTGGTTCTCTCCACCAGCCCTGATCCAGGAAGTGAACTCAATGACCAACATTACATGCGAGCAAAGATCCTCTATAACTACAGATGTGTCACTACAGGCTGAGTCAGTGGTATAAAACGGTCTCCACTTGATAAATCAGGAGAGAAATCGGCTCATTTTCTCATTGACTTCCATCCAATCAGACTTCTGTTTGGAGCCAGTGGAGTCGCCCCCTGCTGGACACTAGAGAGGATGCATTCTTTAAGGCTTCACTGTTCAGACCCAGAGGACACCGACACTCTTTATAGACTGATACCGACCAATCAGAGGACGCTTCTTTATACAGTCAATCTAATTCACACATTTGGAGACGTCACCTTGAACTCTGAGACTTTATAGATCGAATGAGTAACTGATCAATCTGCTGATTATTTCCTTGATTAATGATGAAAGTCATTGTTGTTGTTGCAGCTCTAATGTCGTGCAGCCACACAATGAGAAACTATCGGCTCTCATTCATTTATTCACACGCTTCCCCTGCTGAACTCTGCACACATTCTTTCCAAGACACAAATACAGAAAGTTACAGCACCAAAGAGGAAGTAGTATTGTTGGACTGAAGGCGTTTCCCTTTGAACAGGAAGTGGAACATGTGAAGTAATCAGTCGTCCTGTAATAGAACAGTTACACCTCCGAGGAATTCCTCTCATGAAACCCAGCAGGAGAGACTTTAATGTGTCTCTCAGGTGTTTTCTGTCTGCGCTCGGCTGTGATGAATCTCGTAGGTGTATTTACCGCTCACTCACTCCGCATCACGTCTCCTGGGACAAACCTGAGCCAAACACCTGAGCCTGAACCTGCAGGTGTAACGTGACGCTGTGGGGACTATCGCACACCATCACACATCATTTATTCACGAGGAGACGACTCCGGGCTGTAAAACTCGTAGCGTAACGAAGCCTCTGGAGGAAAAGCCAAGTCACATCGATGTCAGTCTGAAGACGTCAAGACTCCAAAAACGTCTTTACTCTCAGACCAAAGCAGCTCCGCTTCTTCTTCAGGGTCAAAGTAGGTGAGGTTGAGCCAGAAATCCCTCCATCAATATTAAAGGATAACACCACTGTTTCTAACCATGGGCCCTCTCTGTCCATATTCTGGTGTCTAAATGACTGACAGCTGAGGTGATCTACTGGACCAGTTCCAGAGTGTTATTCTAAGTGTGTGACAGCATCATGGAAAGGATCCCTACAGAGTGAGACCTGGAAGATCCTTTTGGTTTAACCACAAACAGCACACACACCAGACTACATTCACTAAAACAGGGATTTTAGAGAACAGGACACAGGAGCTGCTGCTCTGCCTCCATTTTGTTATTATCTGACTTTGGAGTTTTAAAGGGTTAGTTCGGATCCAAACTAACATGTTAAAACACAGAACTCGCACAACAACACAAAGAAAATGTAACAATCTTGGCAGCAGTAGACCAGGAAGTACTGTGTTTTTCCAAGATAAAATGATTGTTTTTCTCATGGAGTTTGGTGTCTTTGAGGGGAGCACTTTAAAAATAACCAGAACCATTAAAGTTCTCCTTTAATTTGGAAAAGTTAGTAATTAGTCTTTAATGACACCAAACTCAAGTGACAAAACCAGTCATTTATGCTCACAGAAGCTTGTTTGTGTTATTGTTTGTTACTCTGGCTGGTTTAAACAGCTGTGATGCAGCCATTTTAAATGCTGAAGTGTTTGTTGAAGGTGTGTGTGTGTGTGTGTGTGTGTGTGTAGTGTAAACTGTACACTTTACAGGTGACCTTTAAGAGCTGTATAAATACAGAAGTACGTCAAAGGAGAATACAGCTGAGGATGATGGGAAGTCGGTCTGTAGTTTTAGATGGATAGATTAGTTCAGCTTTAATACATTCAGCACCATCAGTGTGTCTCTGGGTGGAGGCAGGAATCTCTAAACCTGTGTGGCCACTTTCTGCTTCCCTGCCAAGAAATAGTCCTCCTTTTAAACCACCGGGTGATGAGGCGTAAACCTATGAGCACTTTTACTGAAGTAAACGATCTGAGCTCTTCTGTTGCTGTCGTTTAGTTTCCAGTTCAGAGCCGAGTGTCACCCAGTTTTAGAGGAACCACACCCAGAGCGCCACAGATCACTTTACACACACACACACACACACACACTTAAAGACACAGCAGGGCAGCTGTTGTGCCCTCTGTGCTCTCTGGTGTCTAAAACAGTAACTCCTTCATAAAGATCCGCTCAGTTTTCAAAATAAAAGCCCCCCTGCAGACTGTCAGTGGTTTATTCCAGCAGCACATCAGTGTTATTCTCTAATGGGGGGGGGGCACACCATGGGGTTTTTAACACCATGGACAACCAGAGGTGTGATGACATCATAAGGCAGGACCCTCCTCTGATTGGTCAGTGAGCAGGTAGCCCCGCCCCCTCTTCCTGGTGTATCTTCCTCTAAATGGACCATCACTGACTAAATGAACTGAAGAAGACAGTAAACTAGAGACTGAGAGCAGAAACTGTTCACTGAGCTGATCAATCATTTCCTCATTGACTTCCATCCAATCAGACTTCTGTTTGGATTGGTTGGTTTGATGGTGATGATGGTGATGATGATGATGATGATGATGATGAAGGTGGTCCTCGTGTGGTCCTGGTCTGCAGGTTATGACTTTGCGGAGGTGCTGCGGTGGTTCGGGGAGCGGGTGGACCGGATCATCCTGCTGTTCGACGCCCACAAACTGGACATTTCTGACGAGTTCTCCGAGGCCATCCGAGCCTTCAAAGGACAAGACGACAAGATCCGAGTCGTCCTCAACAAGGCCGACCAGGTAGGACGACCTTCCTGTCCCTCACCTGTGTGGCTCTGACTTCCTGTCCCTCACCTGTGTGGCTCTCACTTCCTGTCCCTCACCTGTGTGGCTCTCACTTCCTGTCCCTCACCTGTGTGGCTCTGACTTCCTGTCCCTCACCCGTGTGGCTCTGACTTCCTGTCCCTCACCTGTGCTCTCAGGTGGACACGCAGCAGCTGATGCGGGTGTACGGCGCCCTCATGTGGTCACTGGGGAAGGTGATCAACACTCCAGAGGTGGTGAGAGTTTACCTGGGCTCCTTCTGGGCCAAACCGCTGCAGAACACCGAGAACAGGTGAGACAGCCAGGATACAGTTCTGTTCAATCAGTCATTCGTTTATCAGTTATCTTTCTATTTGTTCTTTCTCTCACCTGTTCCTCTTCATCCCTTCACTCCTCCTCAGGCGTCTTTTCGAGGCGGAGTCTCAGGACCTCTTCAGGGACATCCAGAGCCTCCCGAGAAACGCGGCGCTCCGTAAACTCAACGACCTCATCAAGAGAGCGCGGCTGGCCAAGGTGAGACAGGAAGTGACACGCTGTGACCGGAGTCGACCCTCAGGTTAAACCTCCCACTGTGCTGAGATCGGTCTGGACCTGGAAGTTTGGGAATATCCTGGAATGTTTATGTCCCAGACAGAAACAGATGTCTGCCAAAGTGCTGTGTGTTATAATAAGAAACATTATCTCAACTTAATATCTCAAAATATTGACATCACACATCAAAATAAGCCTTGTAAGCAGGGAAACTGTTAGCCTAGCTTAGCTCAAAGACTGTAAGCAGGGAAACTGTTAGCCTAGCTTAGCTCAAAGACTGTAAGCAGGTGGAAACTGTTAGCCTAGCTTAGCTCAAAGACTGTACAGCCATTATATCGCTCTCTGCACACACACACCAGACTACATTCACAAAAACAGTGATTTAATCTTGCTGAACACAAACAAACAGGCCGAGGCAGCAGGAGACGAGCAGCTACCATGTTTTGTGAGGTAAAATCACTGTTTTTGTGAATGGAGTCTGGTGGAGAGCGATATAACGGCTGTTTGCGGCTCCCTGTTGAGGAGCTGTAAAAAACTATGAGATCAGTCAGATTTAGTTGTTTCAGCTCCACAGAGAACAGGAGGATTTCTCTTCATGTGGGACTGCTCCTTTACATACAAGCTGTTGTTGTTCTGTTGTTGAGGCCACAGTGATATCGATGTGACTGTAGTTTTAAAAAGCGCTCAGCCTTCCTGACGGCCAGCGAACGCCTCTCGCCCCTGCAGGTGCACGCTTACATCATCAGCTACCTGAAGAAGGAGATGCCGTCGCTGTTCGGGCGGGAGAAGAAGAAGGAGGAGCTGATCATGAGGCTCCCGGAGATCTACACCCTCCTGCAGAGGGAGCATCACATCAGCCCTGGAGACTTCCCCAACGTCGGCAAGATGCAGGTACGCAGCCGGACAGGAGGTGACATCACAGCTGCCAAACCAGCTGATCTCCCATGATCCTTAGGGACAAAAATATCATGCTGACAGTTTGTAAAATCATCCTCCAAACTTAAAGGGAATGCCTTAACCTTTTAAGATCTTTAAACGACCTTTGCAACCAAAGTAAGGGAAATAAAATCTAAGGTACTTTGACTCTCACAGGTGTGAGTGCAGGTAGACAAACAGTCTCCATGGAAACGATACAATTACACTGCTGTAAAACCTCTTTCACTGCAGTAAATACACAAATAAAACAAATACGTACATTTTCAACTCCAGAATCCTCGTTAAGGGATTAATAAGGGATCAGCTAAGGAGAACGTAAGTGTCATATTTAAGGTGTTTTGTGTAAAGCAGTCCCTACATACCTTAAACTTAAGCATGTCTGCACTGTGGTGTTATGAACTTAAGTAAGTATATGCCCCCCCCCCCGGTCTCACGGAGGCGTGAGCGAAGGATTTAAGATGATGAACTGTTGAGGTTTACGTCACTTATGTTCAGCTGAAAACAAAACAGCCTGAGGACAAACTGTGACTTTAGGACAGTGAGGACATTTTTACTGATGTCAGGGAGGTTTGAGAGGAGCTGAGCCCTCTGCAGCTGCTCTGTGGATGCTGCAGGTGTGTGTGTGTGTGTGTGTGTGTGTGTGTGTGTGTGTGTGTGTGTGTGTGTGTGTGTGTGTGTGTGTGTGTGTGTGTGTGTGTGTGTGTGTTCCCCAGCTACGCTTGTCTTTATTGGATTATTGGCGAAAGAGGATGTTTGACATTTTTCAGTTCCCCCTGGTGAGATGTGTTCTCTCAAGACACACACACACACTAACAAACACACACACACACACACACACACTAACAAACACACACACACACACACACTCTGATGTGTGCTGTGTGTGATCTGGATCCTCGTGTTCTGTGGTTAGAGGTCAGCCAAGGACGCAGCTGCAGAGAGCAGCAGGTTTTGTTTTTCGCATTTCAGCCAATGGGCTTTGTTTACCTGTGAGGTCATGTGACAGGAAGCAGGCTCAAGCCGTGGCCTCATAGTGGATCAGTCTATCGTATGTGACGTGTTTATCACACAGACGGTGTCACAGAAGTGGACGTAGCTTCTGGGTCTGCTGTGACATTTTGTTTATGCCCTCCTCAAAGCCACCAGACTCCATTGACAAAAACAGTAATTTTATCCTGCAGAACACAGGAGCGGCTGCTCTGCTGCCGCCTCCATCTGTTAGTAAGTTTGTGTTATTGAGCGACTTTGGTGTTTTTAAAGAGTTAGTTCAGATTCAAACTAACATGTTAAAACTCCAAAAGTCAAAGCACCTACTCTGACAACTCCTGTGCTCTGTGAAGTAAAATTGCTGTTTTTGCTAATGAAGTCTGGTGGATTTGAAGAGAGCCACATGCAGTAACGGCTTCAGTTCCCTGTCAGAAAAGACAGTGAGGTAAAGCAGTAAAAATATTATAATAAGTATAGTGTACACACAAACATGCATACAGTCTTGTTTAGATCAGAGTTCAGAGGGTTAAAAAGTTGAGTTTCCGTGTTGTTAACATGTTGTTAACGTGTTGTTAACGTGTTGTTAACGTGTTGTTAACATGTTGTTAACGTGTTGTTAACGTGTTGTTAACGTGTTGTTAACATGTTGTTAACATGTTGTTAACATGTTGTTAACGTGTTGTTAACGTGTTGTTAACGTGTTGTTAACATGTTGTTAACGTGTTGTTAACGTGTTGTTAACATGTTGTTAACGTGTTGTTAACATGTTGTTAACGTGTTGTTAAAGTGTTGTTAACGTGTTGTTAACGTGTTGTTAACGTGTTGTTAACATGTTGTTAACGTGTTGTTAACGTTGACGTCTCTCCTGCAGGAGATGCTGCAGCACTACGACTTCAGTAAGTTCCCGTCTCTGAAGATGAAGCTGATCGAGTCGGTGGATAAGATGTTGGCCACAAAGATCGCCGTTCTGATGGCGATGATCCGGGAGGAGGAGTCCAAGGCGCCGCCGGCCATGGTGTCAGGCGGCGCCTTCGAGGGCTCCCAGGACGGGCCCTTCGGACAGGGCTACGGCGAGGGCATCAGCGCCGGGGCCGACGCCGAGGACTGGATCGTCAGCCGCGAGAAGCACCGCTACGACGAGATCTTCTACATGCTGATGCCCGTCAACGGCAAGATCACCGGCGTCAACGCCAAGAAGGAGATGATGAACTCACGGCTGCCCAACACCGTGCTGGGGAAGATCTGGAAGCTGGCCGACTGCGACCAGGACGGCATGCTGGACGACGAGGAGTTCGCCCTCGCCCAGCACCTCATTAAGGTCAAACTGGAGGGCTACGAGCTGCCCAACGAGCTGCCCACCCACCTGGTGCCCCCGTCCCACCGTAAAAACCCCACGGCGGACGCCATGTACAACCACAGCGAGGACTAGAGCGCCAACAGGCCGCCGCCGCCGACCGCACGAGAGACATGAGAGATCCACATGTAATAATTCACCACAGCAAAGGGACAGAAGGTCAGAGGTTAAAGTTTTAAGGATTTACACACCAAGGAGCTCGTCGCCATGACGACCACCAACCATCACGAGCTCAGTCGCTAATCACACGTTCAAATAACCAGCTAGCAGACACACGGGCTGAGTGACGGAGGGAGGTTACGTTATATTACACTTTTATTTTGGTAAGATTTTATATATTGTACAGTTCAGCTGATTTCAAGGCACCAAAGAAGAAGAAATATGACAGAGCCTCATGTTTTACTAATTCTGCTTTAATTTGGACACTTTTATTTTGAAAGAGGAAAGCATTCCAAAGAAATAACTTGATATTTAACCAACTTCCTGCCTTCATTTTCTTTAATTTTAGGCCTCTGTATGTCTGAATTGTTATTCTAAGTGTGTGACAGCATCATGGAAAGGATCCCTACAGAGAGAGACCTGGAAGATCCTTTTGGTTTAACCACAAACAGCACACACACCAGACTACATTCACTAAAACAGGG
Organism: Pempheris klunzingeri; assembly: GCF_042242105.1. Lineage (NCBI taxonomy): Eukaryota > Metazoa > Chordata > Actinopteri > Acropomatiformes > Pempheridae > Pempheris > Pempheris klunzingeri. The sequence goes on along the minus strand of NC_092024.1, from coordinate 24,897,005 downwards.
ATTTTAGAGAACAGGACACAGGAGCTGCTGGTTTACTTTGAAGAGAGCCATTGAACGGCTGTTTCTGGTTAAACAAAAAGGATTTATTAACATCAGTAAGCACAATTATTATTAGTGTGAATTTAGTGTTTTAAAGGGTTAGTTTGTCACACAAAGTCCTGTGTCCTCCAAGCTAAAATTACTGTTTTTGTGAATGGAGTCTGGTGGCTTTGAGGAGAGCGATATAACTGTCATTTAGGCACCAAACTGTAAAAACAGATTCCCCTTTAAAGTGAAGACAGTAACCTTCAAATTAAATCAACTTTTGTTTTATATATGTATATTTACTGTACACATTCCAGGAGGTTTTCTTCAGTTAAATCTGCATGCAGGTCCTAATTAATTTCATCGTTAAACTCTTTAAGAGTTTTGCATTTTAAGAAAAATCTTTTTTTTTCTATTTACTTATTTTATTACAATTTCCTTATGGTTGTATTTACATTTTCAAAAATATTGTTAGTTGTAAACAGCAAATATTTGTCTGTTCCTGAAGACTAAAAGGTGAAATAACACTTGAAGGTGACGTAACCAGATCAGGAAAAGTCTACAAGCCTTCACACGTCCACGTTTCACCGCAGGAAGCCGTTACTTAGCGTCCTCTTAGTCCCAGAACCAGGACGCAGGGTTTACGGGGTCGCCACAGGTCAAAGGTCAGAGTCCGTCCTGTTTGAACAGCACGCAGTCGGAGGAGATGACGGTGGAAGCGCCGCTCGTTCTGCCGCCGCAGCTCGCCGTCGTCTCGTCCTCCGGGACGGACGGCGTCCTGGAACGTGTTGTGTCAGTTTCCTCGCATTGTAAACAGCAGCAGAGCGGAGGAGCGGCGGTGACCTCTGACCCCTGCTGACTGCAGACTTTCCTCCTTATGGGGGAGCTATGGAGACAAACACTTGATGCCAAGATGTTAAAAGGTGGAAAAACTCCACGTGGCCAAAAGTATGCGGACACGTGAGCGCTAACGTTGACGTTAAACGGCTCTTCTGGTGTCAGTCTTTCCTCCAGATGTTGAAACTGCTGCAGGGTTTTGATCCGATCAGGGAGGTCGAGCACTGACGGTGATCAGGTCTGTCTGTGTTGGATGAGGCTGAGGTCAAGTTCTTCCACATCAAACTGGGGAAAACAACTGAAACAGGAAAAAGACGCTGGAAGCTGGAAGAACTTTGCATGCTGGGACGTTGAGGTTTTTCCTGATTGGAACAAACCAGGACAAACACGCTGTCCACATACTTTTGGCCAAATCGTAAAGTCCCAACCCTTTAAAACCTGTTACATCATTACACACTAACCCCTCACTGTCTAAATGTCAAAAATAAAATTCTACATTAAGGAACATCTAACTGGCTGTTAGCTACTGTTAGCCACCCTCAGCTAATGTTGCTATGCCTGCAGTTTTTCCACTACTAGCTAATTACGCTAACGTTAGCTCCATGAGTCTGTTATAAGTATAAACTCTCCCATTTAAAATAAAGACCAGGTGGAACTGTATGATATGCTAACGCTAACTCATGGTCGTGGAAGTAAAATCACTACTGAAGGTTGTAAGCTAGTTAGCCAGACGTGCTAACATTGCTAGCTTGCGTCAGAGTAGATACACTTCTACTTAAGATGGTGTGTTTAAATGTTACAACGCTGAGAACGTCCGTTGCTTAAAAGACGTGAAGCTGCGGCGGTTTAAGATGAATCTGAAAGTGAGACATTAGCAGCTCCACGGTGAAGGTTTATGGCTCTTTATGTGGATCCCAGACGTCCTCCTTCCACTAGAGGTCGCCCACTTCGGTGGGTTCGGTCGTTTTAACCCCCTTGTTGGTCTGACGCTCTGGATGTTAGTAAAATATTTGCTTATTTCAAAGCTGTATTTGCACGTCTCTCCGTTAGTGCCTGTTCATTTCTGAGCCTCTCTAGATTAAAATGTGTTTTTACAGCAGTGCCTTGTTTGGTTCAGCTCGTCTGACGCCCTCTTTGATGCCCTCTGTTTCTATGACGGGACTGTGATCGTCCCCGAGGGTTCAGCAGCTGGGCGGCTTCTGTCCGGTGCCTTCAGCATGCAGAGAACGACCAACATCCCAGTAGAAGGTCAAGTTTATAGCACTGGCCAGAAACTATTCTGTCTGTAATGTCATCACTTCTGTCTGTCCCTCATTTTAAGATCCATAAAATACAGGATTTCAGTGAATCAAGGTAAAAACCAGCTGTCTGGTTTCAGCAGGAACGTTTTTATTGTCTGTATGTAAAGATGCTTCCCTCCAACTGTACGTTCAGCAAAGTGTGACTGATGTATTTTATATTCCTGTTGTTTGAATGTGTTACTGGTCACCTGAGGTGGAGACAAATAAAGTCTATTCAGTACTCAACATGCTCTGGTGGCCGGAGTTAGTTTGTACTTTCATTTCAGGAGACCTTCTGCTTTTCTTCCAAAGTAAAAGGAAAATATTGTTCGTTCTTCCACTAAATTCAGAGTTATTGGTTACTTCTACAGATTCTACATCAAAAATATACAATAATGTCATAAAATGAGTTCTTTCTTACAAACATTTCATTAGTTTTAACATTTTAAGAGTCAAGAGTTTTGGGAAAACGTATTTGGTGTTTGTGTTGTCAGCTTGTTCGAGGAATAATCATTTCTTATTTATTTATTTATTAGAGTGTAATCTTTGAACAAAAAGAGTTGTGAATATTATTATTAGAATATTATCAGTAGTGTCTTCAGTAAAAATGTTCCTCTCCTCTTTCTTTGATTTAGATTTGGACTAATTCAGATAGAAATCAACCTTATGTCTGTGTAGCTGGAGTCAGAACATTGTTAGCCTAGCTTAGCCTAGCCTAGCTTAGCACAAAGACTTAAAGCAGGGGGAAACAGCTAGCCTGGCTCCCTCCAATGTTAATTAAGACATTTACCGGCACCTCTAAAGCTCAATTATCAACACTTTGAGTGTCATTTGGTGCAACTGAACAAAAACAGAAAGTGACTTCACTACTGAACATGATGCCTCATGCATGATGACAAACTGATTTTAGCCAACAATAAATGATGTAATGGTACATAAAGCAGGCAGCCAACTAGCTAAGTTAGCTATGCAGCATGGATCTGGGGTTGGCTGCTTCGAAACGTTAGCTGATAAGTAAATTGCAAATCCATCCTCATCCAGAGGGACTCCCGTAACCACGCCCCTTTTTGGAGGAAAACCATCATGTAGACAGCGACAGTGTCACACTTCGACAAACCAGTTTAAACTAATAACGTTCTGCTAAAGGGACGCTGGTGTCTCCAGGATTAAATCCCACATCTCTGATCTCTGATTTATTTCCACCAGATCCTGAAAAAGATCCCGATAGAAAGATTTCATGGCGCCAAGCTAAATGCTAACGCTACATGCTAAAGCTACATGCTTGTCTGTTAGCCACTGCGCGGCTCATTAGCCACTGTGTGGAAGGAGTCCCCCCCGGGTGTTTCCTCCATTTAAAGTAACTCCGCCCGGTGTGACCGAAGTTTGAACTTTACGATCAAGGTTAAGGGTCAAAGCTTAAAGGGCCAGTTCACCCAAATAACTCCTGGTTGTTTCTCCTGGAGACAGAAGATCCGATGGAAACCGACTCCAGTGAGTCTTTTTAAGACAAACAGTGGTTGTTACATAACGTCCTGTTTCTCTGTGCGGCTCCAGTCAGGACGAAGGACAGACGTGTGTCATTAATCATTATTCTGACAGGAAACACACACACTTAACGCTGCTTTTATTGTATCTGTAACCATCTCCTGCTTTGTTTCCTCTCCAGCTTCGCTTTTTCTTTTTCTACATTATGGCTCCCTTTAATATGGATGACGCAGCAGGGGGTGAATGTTTCACTGAGCTGTGTCTCCTCTGCTGCTGTGGGTTTAATGTCTGATCCCACTTTGAAGGAGGTTTTTCTTTCAGCTCTTTCACATCAGAGTGAAAGGAGACGCACTGATGTGGTTTAAAGGACCACTGCAGAGTTTTACACACAATTTACACCCAGTAACAGTTTCTAGATTCATTTTCAGGTTTACAGGATATTTCCTCAGCTGACTGTGTGATAATGTAGGAAAAGAGTCCACCCAGAGAAGTTCACCATGAAGCTGCTGCCTTCATGTTCCTGGAACATCTGGATGTGCGGACGGCTTCGTTAGCTTCGTTAGCTTCTGTCATGGAGGGAACGTTATTATCAGACTGACAACATCCACATGGAGCAGGAGAGGAGCGGCCATGTTGGATGATGCTAATAGATTAGCCTCCTGCTAACGTTAGCTAAAGGCTGCGGCTAATTCAAGTTCATGTTTTAATAACATCATCTGATAACGTCAGGATCACAATCACCTGACTAAAGGTGTTGCAGCGGTTCGTTGTGTGTTCAGATTTAACGATCAAGCAGGAGAGGAGCGGCCATGTTGGATGTTGCTAATAGATTAGCCTCCTGCTAACTGTAGCTAAAGGCTGCGGCTAACTCCAGCTCCTGTTCATGTAGCTAACACTAGCTAACAGTAGCTAACGTTAGCGCTTTGAATCACAGTTTATCATGTGAAAAGGCTCCACAGGTCCAAACGTTAGAGAAGAAAACAGGACGTGACAACAGCTGTGGGATGACTTCATCGTGTAAAGTGCTGCATATGAAAAGATAATAAAAATACCAGAGTTATCCTTTAACCTGCTTTAACATTTCATTCAGCTGACTGTGTGTGTGTGTGTGTGTGTGTGTGTGTGTGTGTGTGAGTGTGTGTGTGACCTGTGACCCCTACACCTGCTGTCAGGTGAGCAGAACTGCTCATGCTGTAAATCCAATGGCTTCAAAGTTCACACACACACACACTCACACACTCACACACACACACTCACACACACACACTGGTTCCTCCACAGTGACATTCGGTGCAGCAGCAGCAGCAGCAGCAGCAGCAGCAGTGGTTCCATCCAGACTGGTGAGGCCAGAGGACCTGTGTCTCCACTGGAAGGTCAGAAGAATAAGGCTGTTTCCTCTCTGAGTGTGTTCCTGAGCAGAGCTCTGCTTCTTGAAGTGCCGTCAGGAGCATCTCTTCCTCTTCGTTTAGTCCTCTCTGGTGTCTTTTGTTCTCTCTAAGTATGCACAGAGAAGTCCTCTTGAGATCCCAGTGTTTCTCTCTCCTGCAGGATTTATTAGCTTCGGTTTATTTTAGCCGACTGCATGTCTGTTTCCTGTTGATGTAAGAGCAAAGGTATGGGGGGAGTGTGACATTAGACGGCTTTATTTAAAGGTCACCATGCAGAATATGAGAAGAACATATAGGACAGAACATACAGCGAGCAAATATGAGAGTTATAAGAAAATAAACACCTGATCACAGTAGGTCCACTAAAAGAGCTTGTTTGATCCACTGACAGGCTCAGAGTGTTATTCTAAGTGTGTGACAGCATCATGGAAAGGATCCCTACAGAGAGAGACCTGGAAGATCCTTTTGGTTTAACCACAAACAGCACACACACCAGACTACATTCACTAAAACAGGGATTTTAGAGAACAGAACACAGGAGCTGCTGGTCGACCTCCATTTTGTTATTGTGTGACTTTGGAGTTTTAAAGGGTTGTTACACCAAACTCACACAAACAAACTTAACAATCATTGCAGCAGTAAACCAGCAAGTACTGTGTTTTTTCATGGTCAAATGATTGATGTTATGATATTAATGATGTAGAGAATCTTCTTAAGTCTGTTCTGATTTGGTTCCAAGTGATGTTTGCTTGTGAGAACAATGAAAAGTTGACACTATGAGGACGAACAAGTGAAGTTAAAATGATCTCTAGATCACACATTAATGCCTCGGTGATCATTTCATAATATGACGTACAGTAGTGAGTCACTAACGGGGGTCAACAGATACTTTCACAGGTAGCCATGTTCACCTGTAGAATCCTACGTTCACTAAAGGTCTGGGAGTATTTGTACACTGATGAAGTGGTAGTTTTACTTCAGTAAACGATCTGAATACTTCCTCCACCCTTCAGCACTTCTCGGGCTTCTACAGTCGGTTTTTACCTGCTGGACGACTTTCTGGTCTGGACCAGTTTCCAGGAAGCTGGTGGAGAATCCAGGAAATAACTGGACCGGGCCAAGAAATAGTCTGGCTCATGACTGACTGTAAAACAGCAATTTGTTGACTTTAGTTTCTTTATGCAGGACTGAGCCAAAATAAACTAGTGCCGGACGGTGCAGCAGTGAGAATCCCTGATGGGCTTTTAGGACAATAAATGAGCTCTAAGGCTCAGAGGAGGAAGACATGCTGACATGAATCAATCAATATGTAAATATTACTGCATTTTACTGCTGTGGATGTTTCACTTTGACTCCTTTATATACTATTGGGTGGTTTAATCTGCAGCTTTGCATCATGGGACATGAAATCATCGTGTGTTTCCTGTTAAAATCACGTTTCTCTAAAAAGAAAAACGAAGTCAGACGGACGGATTATGACGTTTGCTCAGGAATGTTTACAGCAGCGTTGTGCTGAAGGTGTGACTGCTGCTCTCAGCACTACAGAAGAAGAACAGCGTCACCCAAGTTTAACTGCTGACTCAGTAAAGGTTTATATTAAAATGATTTTATTAGCAGTATGATCACAACACCTTTGTAATAAAAACACAGAACTATGAACTGTTGCATCACTCATTCCTGTCTGGTGTGTTTGCAGAGAGCGAAACAAACAAACCAACGAATCGAGGCAGCAGCTCCTGTGCTCTGAGGTAAAATCCCTGTTTTAGTGAATGGAGTCTGGTGTGTGTGCTGAAAAAAGCTGATGAAATCTGCAGTCAGTTATGTTAATCAACAACATTTCCTCATTCTGTTGGTAAAAATATGATCCTGGCAGCATCACATACGTCATAAAATTGGTTTGAAGTCACATATATATAGTATATAAATGTATTTTTACTAAAACAGAACACATGTTTTTAGATATTCTGCATTTTAATGTTTGGAGTCTGGATGACTTTCTTTCACTGTTTTACATTTTGCTGGTATTTCAGATCTGGAACAGTCCCTGACACTCTTGTCTGTGTGCTTCCAGCCAATCAGGATGGAGGGCGAGGAGGACGGAGCGGGGCGAGTCCGGGAGCTGCAGGAACAGAGGATGGCGGTCCAGAAGAAAACCTTCACCAAGTGGATGAACAGCGTCTTCTCCAAGAACGGGGTGGGAAACCTGTTTGCATTAAACTGACAGAACAGACACTACAAGACACCTTATTGGTTCATATAAAGTACCTCTATGTTATACACATATTCTGGATAAATTATGAATAACATAAATTATGAATAACAATAACAATAGTAAAAACAGTTTTCTAAAGCCCAAAGTGATGTCAGCAGATGTCAGGCAGAGTTGGATGAAGTATTTATAAAAGTACTAATACCACATTTAAGTAAAAAACTTATAGTATGTAGATAGACCTATAAGATCCTTAGAGCCATTATAGTGCTCTATTCAAACATACCAGACTCCATTGACAAAAGCAGTAATTTTACACTGGACTACTGCTGTCTTGATAAGTTACTTTGTTTGTGTTATTGTGTGACTTTGGTGTTTTAAGTGGTTGGTTCAGAGCCAACATGATATTTGTGTAACACAAAATAACGTAAACACACTGACTGATGGAGGCAGCAGCAGAGCAGCAGCTCCTGTGTCCTGTTCTCTAAAATCCCTGTTTTAGTGAATGTAGTCTGGTGTGTGTGCAGAGAGCGATATAACGTGGCTTAAACAATAAGGTAGAGTAAGAATATTGTAGGAAAGCTGATGAAATATGCAGTCATTTACGTTAATTAACAAAAGGCTTGTCAGTTTTAGTATCATATATGTGATGTTTTTAACATTTTAACTGCTGTCTGTGTCCAAATCACACCATCAGTTTTAGATGAAGCTCTTTTATATCTGAGTGTGTCAGTGTGGACTTTCAAAGTAAAGCGCCACCTCCTGCTCCTGTCCCTGTGTGTTCGGGTTGGTCCTCCTGTACCGAACGTTCGGTCCTGCTGTGTTTCCATGACGGCTCTCTGTCTGTTTGTTGTTGAATCAGTGTGCAGAGAACTTCATTCACATCATTATTATGACTATAACTAACCATTAACTCAGCACATCTCCGTTTCCCTGCTCCACCATGACTCAGCATGTGTCATGTAAATATACACATCCTGGTGTGTGAGTGACTGGTAGGTAGTAAAAGTGTTGGAACTGGTCCAGTAGATCACCTCAGCCAGCAGCCACCAAACGGGCTGCAATGGCTGCAACGTGATCCTTTGGGACAACTGCACCTGATCACAGTAGGTCCACTAAAAGAGCTTGTTTGATCCACTGACAGGCTCAGAGTGTTATTCTAAGTGTGTGACAGCATCATGGAAAGGATCCCTACAGAGAGAGACCTGGAAGATCCTTTTGGTTTAACCACAAACAGCACACACACCAGACTACATTCACTAAAACAGGGATTTTAGCTCACAGTACAGGGGAGTTGCTGGCCTTGTTATTGTGACTTTGGTTTGTTTTAACACCTTAGTTGGAACTGAACTAAGTATTTAAAACACAAAAGTCACACAATAAGACAAACAAACTAACTGATAAAGGCAGCAGCAGACCAGCAACTCCAGTGTTCTATGAGCTAAAATCACTGTTTTTCTGAATGCAGTCTGGTGATCTACTGGACCACTTCCAACACTTTTATTACCTACCAGTCATTCAGACACCAGGATATGAACAGAGAGGACCCAGGGTTAGAAATACCAGAGTTCTCCTTTAAGAAACCTCCTCAGATCTGCGTCAGTTTCAGTTCAGGATCAGGTAATCCAGGTCATTTTTCCCAGGTGACCCCAAACGATGAACCTTTTATGGATCAGACTAAGTTTGTGTCAAAGGAAACGTTTAACAGAAAATAGAGGAGTTGGACAGATTCCCTCCTCAGCTGATGGAGGTTAGTGTTTGGGTTGTGTGGTGACGTCAGTGTTGCTGCTGCTGCTATCTGTCATCAGTCACATACCTGATAACACACACACACACACACACACACACACACACACACATTAGTCACCAGTGAGCTCAGCCTCCAGCACCAACCTTAGAGAATAAAAATAAAAGAGTAGCTGCTCTGTCTCTGCTGCTGTGGGCGGCTTCACCAGATTCCAGTCGGCTCACGTCGTTTTGGGTTTGACTTCATGTGTTTTCTGTGATAACTGGGTGCCAGCTGTTGGCTGAGCGCGGAGGCCTGCTGCTGAGCTCCATTCCCAGAATTCCTCTGGGATTTCTGCAGGATGGCAGCCCACGGGGGGAAACATGTGGAGCTCTCACTCTGTCTCTGTTTCCATCCCATAATAAGGCCTCATAACAGAAGCCTGAGAGTCACAGCAGGGTGTTCATTTAGTAAGTTATGGTCCCATTTAGAGCGTGTGTGTGGGGGGAGGTCTTTAAATGAACATCACTTCTGGCTCCAAAAAAAACCAAAAACAAGATGGCGACGCCCATGAAGCCAAACTTTAGGCTTCAAACCGACAGGTGACGTCATGCTGGCCACGCCCCCTTCATCATGCTTACTTCACTTTACCTGCTTATCCTGAAAAAGGCCTGGAGCTTTTTACCATGAGGTGACTTCCTCCGTTATGTTTCTGGATATTTTGGGGGTTTGGAGACAATACACACATTGTTTTTCAGTGTGAACACCTTCATGCTTTATGTAGATATAATTAAGCACTGTAATGGTCCATAAGTGTTCTGTGGGCACATTCTTGGCTCCATACTAAGAAAAACAAAAAATATATGTCTGTCCACAAACCTTCGGCCATAGAGTGGATTATTGTAATACACATTCCGGCCGCGGGCGGCAGCACTGAGCGCCCTGCAGCAGAGCGGCGCTCCGGTCGAGGAGGAGGTGAAGAAGAATTCCAGCGCCATGTTTGAATTTACCTGGATTGTATGGAACTAATATCGTTATTGAATATCGTTATAAACTCACCTGACATGGCCGTTTTCAAGCCTTATCAGTCGTTAAGAGGATTATCTTTTCTCCGGTGCGTCTGATTTTACTTCCTTCTCACCTTAACGATTTTTATCAATGTTTGAGTGACAGAAATGTGATGGATTTAATGGTAGCGATCCAGAACCCAGGTTAGCACTATGACGTTTACACGGTGTTCCTGACGCGAACCGGAGTGACTTGACAGAAATGTGATTATTAGACATTAATTGACAGCAAATTGCTGTTTAAAGTCGTTTTAGTGGTTTAGCTGATATCTACAAATCTGACAAGAGGGAAACACGTTTGTTCGGCGCAAAATCAAAGTTTAAATCCGCCATTTTAACAAACTGTGAGCTCAAACGTTTGGCTAGGATCGGGGATAAGCTAAATGCACTTAGCTTCAGTAGCTAGCAGCTCTGATGCTAACTAAGCTAGCAGCTGAGAACCGTTCATCAGTGGTTTGAGCATGCTAACAGTTAGCTACCTGCTAAATGATTTACTGTGTTTCAGGCGTCTAACGGACTCATTTTACACTTGGAATTTAAATCAAAAGGTAAATAAATTAACCCCAAGTCACTTATGAAAGTCAACAATGTGGTTTTCCCACATTTACTGAAGGAGGATATGAAGAACTTGTACTTTACTTTAGCTTTACTAAAGTCAAAGCAAATAAATTACTTTTACTCCATATTTTAACTGAAAAACAATACAGGAAGTAATTGACACTAAAATACCCCAATAATAATAATCAGATTATATAATATATTGGAACCGAAACATTTGACAAGAGATTAATCTTCAATCATCGAATCATGTAAGTATTTATTTATTTTTTTATAATGAGAGAGATTTCTGTTTATCTCGGTCTTATTTGACACTAAACATAATTCTTAGCAAAAAGAAATTAGTATCTTAATAACTGACGTTTATAAATGGACATTGATCTCCATTATTTAGTGTATTACAGATCAAAATAACCCTAACAGTGAAAATAACTGTTGGTTTAATAAATAAAAGCTCTGATGGGGTTAAAGATATGTTTTATTCATATTTTACATTTTGTTCTGGATGTGATGAACACTGTTATCTCCATGGCAACAGGAAATCAAACCAAGGTAAAGCTATTATTACAGGCCGTTCAGATAAACCCACTTCCTGTTTCCACATAAAAACAGACCGTCAAGAAAAGAAAACAGAATTTTTAAAAAATCCTGCAGCTCAGTTACACCCAAACACATCAGTCACCAGCAGAAGTCCTCAGCCTGATCACGCCCAGTGTTCCCGACACTAAAGCTCCTGGAAAGCCATTAAACAGTTCCTGCTGATAGCAGAGCTAACGGGGCAGAAACCACCTGAGAGAGGAGGCTGACGTACTCACCTGAGGTTCTACCTGCTTCTCTGGGTGCTTTCTTCTTCTACTTCACTAACAGCTTTAGGTGCGGCTATAAGTTTAATTACCCAACAGTTTATAACTATTTGTCCATTAATCGATTAGTTGATTGACGGGAAATTAGATTAAACCAGGGCGCTATTTTTACATAGTTTGGGTTTGTAGGAACTTCTCCACTTAAGATGTCAGCTGACCTGTCGATAACCAGGATGTCCTGAAGCACAGACGTTATGTAACACACTTCAGGGGGAGACGCACTCGCCTGTCAGGATGATTTAAGGGAAATTAGCTTTTTCATTTTGAACTTCCTGCCTGTCACAGACCTGTAAACACTTCCTCACAAAAAGACGACCTGTGCTGTGCCAGAATGAAGTATCTTTTTTAGTCCGTATTCTTAAACCAGGGCCAAATCCTGGTGTCTAAAAGCTTCTGGTTCTGGTCCGGTAGATCACCTCAGTCAGCAGCCACCAAACGGACTGCAATGGCTGCCAAAGACACCAGACTCCATTGACAAAAACAAAAATTTTACTTACAGAACATGGGAGTTGCTGGTCTGCTGCTGCCTTCATTAGTTAGTTTGTTTTCTTTGCTATTGTGTGACTTTGATGTTTAAAAGGGTGAGTTAGGATCCAACATGATGTTTGTGTAACACAAAATAACACAAACAAACTGACCGATGGAGGCAGCAGCAGACCTGCAGCTCCTGTGTGCTGTGAGCTAAAATGACTGTTTTTGTCAATGGAGTCTGGTGTGGTAATGGTAGACTTAGAGGGGGATATAACAGGTGTGGTTGCAGTTCTCTAGTACAGGTTCCCTTAAAGGTAGATTTTGAATCCTACCTGGACGTGGATCACCTGCTGACCTTTAACCTTCTTCCCCTGCCGCAGGAGGGCGTGGAGCTGACTGACGTTTTCACCGAGCTGAAGACCGGAGTCGCTCTGATCCGCCTGCTGGAGCTCATCTCCAGGGAGACGCTGCCGCCACCCAGCCGCCGCAAGCTCAGAGTGCACTGCCTGGAGAACAACAGCATCGCCATCAGCTTCCTCAAGACCAAGGTACCTCACCTGTCTGTCACCTGTCTGTCTGCCTGTCTACCACCTGTGTGTCTACTGCCACACACTGCCACTCAGAGTCCTAAAAACAGGTAGCTCACCTGTCTGTCTCTCAGAGTGTATAAACCAGGTAAGTCACCTGTCTGTCAGGCGGTGGTTCAACAGGTCACATGGTCTTTCCTGACAGATTCGGGTGGATCTGATTGGTCCAGAGAACGTGGTGGACGGGGACCGGACGCTGATCCTGGGTCTGCTCTGGATCATCATCCTCAGGTTCCAGATCGGAACCGTCAACCTGGACGAGGTAGGGAATCAGACCCCCGACGGCCACGTCCCATTTTTATCCCTCTCCTCCTCCTCTCCTCCCTCCTTCCTTCCTACCTCACCACCTTCCCTCTTTTTGCCTCCTCCTTCCTTTAATGCCATCTTTATCTCTCCCTCCTCACCTCCTTCCTCCCCTCTCAGGGGGGCGGAGCCAGCGTGGCCCACCGCTCGGCGAAGGAGGCTCTGCTGATCTGGTGTCAGAGGAAGACGTCTGGTTACCACGGCGTCGACGTGCAGGACTTCTCCTCCAGCTGGAGGGACGGACTCGCCTTCAACGCCCTGATCCACGCTCACCGGTAACACACACACACACACACACACACACACACACACACACACACACACACACACACTACTCTCCAACCAATCAGCTGTCTCCCTCCATCCCAGGCCTGACCTGTTTGACTACCGGCGTCTCCATGGCGACGACCACCGCGGTAACCTGGCGCACGCCTTCTCGGTGGCGGAGCGGGAGTTTGGGATCATGCAGCTGCTGGAGGTGGAGGACATGGTGGTCGCTCACCCCGACGAGAAGTCCATCATGACCTACGTGTCCCTGTACTACCACTACTTCTCCAGGATGAAGCAGGGCCAGACCATCCAGAAGAGACTGGCCAAGGTCTGGGGGGGGGCTACTATAACACGAGGGGGGGCAGTTTACAACAGTATGGAAAGCATCCCTTTGCTGTTATTATTGATCTCTTCAAGGCTACCAGACTCCACTGATGAAAACAGTAGTTTTACCTCACAGAAAACAGCTGCTGCTGCCTGCATGTGTTTGTCTGTTTGTGTTATTTGGTGTTATGTAACACTGTGTTGGATGTAAATTCACCCTTTGACACACCAAAGCCACACAATAACACAAACCAAGTAACTGATTCAGAGCAGCAGCTCCTGTGTCCTGGGAGCTAAAATCCCTGTTTTAGTGAATGGAGTCTGGTGTGTGTGCAGAAAGAGAGAGGTGTTGATAAAATAGCTTGTTCTACATAAATTACGGAGGCAGCAGGGACAGAAGGAGCGTCATTGTTAATGCACTTATTGATCTGCAGCCCTGATATCACACTCAGACACACACACAGTCCAAACTGTGGACTTGTCCTCCCTCTGCAGGCTGTTTTAGAAACTGCAGCAGCTACCAGCAGTGATTAAAACAGATGGTTTGTCGGCATCCTGCAGGTAAACTGCAGGTAAACGCAGAGACGTTCACGGCCTGTCGGGTCATGGTGACTTCCTCCTAAGGTCCCGCCCCCTGCCTGTCCGTCAGTGTGGATTACTGCTGGATTAGATTCAGACTGACAGACCTACACCACCCAATACCACTGTTCACACCTTCACTGTGGGAGACTTTAACAACAAAAATGTTTTTATTTGTGTAGAAGAGACTCAGCAGCCAGTAAAGTGTAACTGAAGAACATAATAAATACATGTGCACTTTTTTCTGTGAGCTGGAAATTTGTTTAGTCGTCGTGAAAAAGTAAAAGTTCATGAATGAAATGTATAAAAAAAAGATGATGAATAAATCTCCAACAACACAAAGACATTAGAAATCAAGTTGCCACCGAAGAGGCCAGATAGGTAAGACCATTTGGTTCAGAGTTAGAGTGACTCTGAACTTCCCTCTCTGTGTCCTGAACCCTCAGATAGTTGGGATGCTGATGGAGCTCGATGACATGAAGGTCCAGTACGAGCGGCTGGTCTCAGATCTGCTTCGCTGGATCAACGCCAAGGTAACAGAAGCACCAACCACAGAGTGGATCTGAACTGAACTCTTGGTGGCACATATTTTTATTCTCTTTGGACATGATGCATCACTTTTTATCTCAAACATCTGACGGCTGTCTGGGATATTAGGATGGAAGTTACTGAGTTGGATTCGTTCTCAAAAGCTAATTATATTGAATGGACTGATTGATTGGTTGGTTATTGTCTGATGGATCCAAGGTGGTGCAGCTGAATGACAGACAATTCCCAAACTCTGTGAGGGAGATGCAGAAGCTGATGATGTCTTTCAAGACCTACAGGACTGTGGAGAAACCTCCCAAATACCAGGTGAGGATGTCCTTCACCTGCCTGAGCCACCTCACACCTCTGCTCCTTTTTCATCTTTCTGTTGTTTTCTGTGGAGTAATGATAATTAAACTAATAACAATAATATCATTATTTGTATAGCAAAGTATTATTTATATTTTTGTCTGATAAACTTGTTTAATTAGTATTTTTTTCTGTCCGTCTGTCTTCAGGAGCGTGGGGCGATCGAAGCTCATCTGTTTAGTCTGAAGACTCAGCTGGCCGCCAACAACCAGTGGGCTTACAACCCTCCAGAGGGTACAAACACACACTTACAGTCAGATATGAACTCAGAACACACACTTACAGTCAAATATGAACTCAGAACACACACTTACAGTCAAATATGAACTCAGAACACACACTTACAGTCAGATATGAACTCAGAACACACACTTACAGTCACCTGCAGGAGTGGTTTGTTTTTTTAATAAAGTTCTTAAAGTTTTGGACTAACTAGATTGTGATTACAGGAAAGCATGTGATTCAATTCAATTCAATTCAATTTTATTTGTATAGCCCAATATCACAACAGAGTGTCTCATAGTGCTTTACAAAGTTCACTGTGATCAGATATTCTGTGTGTGTGTGTGTGTGTGTGTGAAGGTAAAACCCTGGGTGACATAGAGAAGAGTTGGGTTTTGCTGGAGAGAGCCGAACATGAGCGAGAACGAGCCCTGCAGGAGGCGCTGCTCCGCCTGGAGAACCTGGAGCAGCTCGCCCAGAAGTTTGAGAGGAAGGTAACGACATCTGATCATCCAGACAAAGATAAATGAGACCTCTGAGTGTGTGACAGCATCATGGAAAGGATCCCTACAGAGAGAGACCTGGAAGATCCTTTTGGTTTAACCACAAACAGCACACACACCAGACTACATTCACTAAAACAGGGATTTTAGAGAACAGGACACAGGAGCTGCTGCTCTGCTGCTGCCTCTGTTGGTTAATTACAAATAAAGTTCCCACATTGTCTTTCATTTAAATCCTTAATGTCTTTTTACATTTGGGACTACAGGTCAGTTTAGTGTCATTTCTTTTTGCCCTTACTGGCCCGACGTTAGTGAAATGTCGAAGCAAGGATAAATGGATCTGTGCATATCCCAAACAGCAGCCAGCTTGTTTTGGTGTCTCAGGCCGCTCTGAGGGAGGGGTACCTGGAGGACACGCTGCGTCTAATCCGGAGGCAGGACGTCCGAGGTCTGTCCACCCTGGAGGAGGCCCAGGCGGCCGGCCGGCGTCTGGAGGCCCTGGCCACCGATGCTCTGGCCAGAGAGCCGCGCTTCAGCGCCCTGAGAGACATGGCCAAGACCATCGAGAGAGGAAACTACCACAGCAAGGCGCGGATCATCAGCAGGTATGAGACAGACCGAGGAGCCGGAGGAATGATGACTAAGGTTAAAGACAGTTAAGATAAGTCAATTACGATGTTTGAACGTTAAAGACGTAAAGAAATAGTGAGGTGTCGTCTGCATAGTGGTAAAAATGGTGGAGAAGAAGTACTTTGTAGAAAAACCACAGTGTATAAATATTGTTAAAAAACAAGTAAAAAACCTGAATTCAAACTTTTACTTAAGTAAAAGTACAAAAAAGAATTAAAACATACATAAAGTATTCATTATGCAGAATAATACATTGGAGTCAGGGAAGGAATCCATCTATATATATACCTTCCGTTATATTATCCTGCATAAAGTACTTATACTTTTGGTACTTGAAGTAAGTTTTATTGTGTTATTCTTAGTTAAGTGAGGGTTTAAAGTCAGGACTTTTCCTTCTGAGTTTTTCTACACTGCAGTTGTCAAACATCATAACTGACTTATCTTAAACTGTCTTTAAACTCTTTAATCTCTTTTCTCTGAGATTGAAGTGACAAATTTATGAGGAAAAAAAAGTGTTTTAGGTTACAGGTTAGGTTAGTTACGTCCCTTTAATTGGAGATGACACATCACAGGTCCTGTTCAGAGGTGACGGTGGTATCGCTCTTACGACACATTTAGTTTTTCTCTCTAAAGTGACAAAGTTTCATCGTCTCAGATGTTTAAAGATAGTTCATATAAAGAAAACTTCTTTTACAGTTTTGTGTGTGTAAATGCATATGCATATATACAGTATATGGTGTTTGTGTGTCAGAGAGGAGAGCATCAGTCGTCGATGGAAGGACCTACTGCAGCAGCTCCAAGAGCAGAGGGGGGTGCTGGGAAATGTAGTGGAAAATCTCAGCGTCCTCCGAGACATTGACCTCGTCTCCAAGGAGCTGAAAGAACTACAGGTGAGTTTACTCTGAAATAACATATTAGGTTATTAAGGAGGATGCTGAGCAGCCGTTGTATCGCTCTCTGCAAACACACCAGACTCCATTCACAAAAACAGTGATTTTACCATACAGAACACAGGAGCTCCTCGTCTGCCACTAATTTGTTATTATGTGACTTTGGTGTTTTAAAGCTCGAGTTCTAATCCAAACTAATCCTTTTAAACACCAAAGTCACATAATAACACAAACAAATTAACCAACTGAGGCAGCGGTAGACCAGCAGCTCCTGTGTCCTGAGAGCTAAAATCCCTGTTTTAGTGAATGTAGTCTGGTGTGTGTGCAGAGAGCGATATAACGGCTGTTTGTGGTTAAACCACTGTGGACCTACTGTGATCAGGTGCTGTTGTCCCAAAGGATCACGTTGCAGCAATTGCAGCCCGTTTGGTGGCTGCTGGCTGAGGTGATCTACTGGACCAGTTCCAACACTTTTACTACCTACCAGTCACTCAGACACCAGGATATGTAAAAATATGGCCCAGGTTAACACAAGTTCTGTCTCTCTCTGTCTGCAGGCCCAGGCCAGCTCCTCTGAAGTGGGGAAACAGCTGGCGGAGGTGGAGTCTCTCCTTCAGAAACAGGATCTCCTGGAGACTCAAATCTCAGCTCACGGTGAAACCATCACCACCATCAGCAGCACAGCGCTGAGGGTACCGTATCCACGATGGTCCGTCCTGATGCTGCCATACTGTGGGGTGGAGGGTGTCCGTTAATCTGTCTGTCTCTTCCTCTCAGGTGAAAGTGAGAGACGGTCAGCAGATTCAGAGCAGAGTGAGAGCTCTCGACACTCAGTACAAATCTCTGGTGTCCCTCAGCAGCAGCAGGTCGTCTTCTGTCTCCACTGTTATAACCACTGACAGACGATCAGTCTCCAGACAACAGGTATGAGGATGTTCATCTCTTTACTCATCCCACGTCCCTCCTCCTCCTCTCGTCCCTCCAGGAGGAGACAGTTGGAGGCCCAGCTGAGGCTCTTTGAGTTCTTCCATGACTGTGAGGAGCTGGAGGCCTGGCTGTATGAGCGCTGGCTGAGGCTGCAGACCGCCGCACTGGGACGGGACCTGAACCACATTCAGCTGGTCCAGCACAAACACAAGGTGTGTCCTCGCTGCTGCTTCTTCTTCTGGTGACGTCGTTTCTTGGAGGACCTTCTTCTTCTTCATGTCCCTAAAATGTGTCCAACCTCAGCTAGAAGGTTCCAGAAGTCACTAAAGCAGAATGAGTGAGAAAAGACTTCAGACATGTTGTTCATCAGAGGAGACTAAAGAAAGACAGAGAACATGTTGATCCAGAACAACAGTGGATCTAAAGATCTGTGAACCTCCAGAAGAGATCTGAACTGTTTCAGGTTCTACTTTCTGTTCACGTCTCTTAAAAACATGTTGAATTAATCTGCTTTAACATTTGTAAAGCTGCTTTAAAACAAAGTGCCTTTAATGGAGCATTATTAACACCCATGTCTGGTTACCAGCTGTCTTCTTCACTGGTTTTCTGGCATGTTGATGTCTGAATAAGTATATTTACACACAAATTAATATTTTCAATGAATGAGTTTGGAAAGTTTTATCTAAAGCTGATAAACTGGATCCATACACACAGCAGATAAACTGATTTAACAGTCCTGTTCATCTGCTTTTGGCCGATCGGTGTCATTGATTGGTTTGATTCCGCTCCGTCAGGCTCTGGAGGCGGAGCTCCAGGCCCAGGAGCCTCTGTACCTGGGGGCGCTGGCTCGGGGTCAGGACCTGCTGTCCAAGCAGAGTGCGGTCAGCCAGCGGGCCGTCCAGAAGTGGATCCGCACTCTGAAGAAGCAGTGGAGCCACCTGAGCGACGAGGCGACGGGGCGCCGCAACAGGCTGCAGGCCGCCGCAGCCATTAAACAGGTAGGGAAGGAAATGCCATCAGACACGTGACCCACACCACCTGACGCAGGTACAGGAAGTGACTCTCCACTGCTGGAGCCTCTGTGGTTCATGGGAACTGGATCCACGTCTCCTCAGATCTCTTTAGTTTAACTAACAGCGTTTCCTCTGCTCAGTACTTTGCAGACGTGGCGGAGGCCAACTCCTGGCTCGGCGACAGGAAGCCGCTGCTGACCAGCGAGGATCATGGGAAGGATGAGTCGAGCACGGCGGCGTTGCTGCAGCGCCACCTGCGGCTGGAGAAGGAGATGGCGGCCTACGCCTCAGAGATAAAGAGGCTGTCGGAGCAGGCGAGGAGCGCGGCGCAGCTAACGGCTCTGACTGTAAGCACAGACTGAACACACAACCATGTATATAACACACACACACAGCAGCTACAGTTTTTACACACATTTTGCCAGACTCCATTGACAAAAACAGCAATTTTACTTTATGAAACATGGGAGTTACCAGGCGAGTTGATGTGAGTTTGGTGTGTTAACATGTTAGTTTGGATCTAAAGTGACCATTTAAAACACCAAAGTCACACAATAACACGAACACACAAAGTGATGGAGGCAGCAGGGGACCAGCCACTCCTGTGTGCTGCAAGATAAAATCGCTGGTTTTGTCAATGGAGTCTGGTGGCTTTGAAGACAGTGTAGACAGATGTAAAATCTTGCGTTTCCCATCAGAAAGGGCTGTCCTGAACACTCAAACTGATGTTCTCTCATCTCTCATTTAACCCCTGTATGTGCAGAAGGTTGTTTAAAGCTCCCCTCACAGAACACAACATTCACAAAGAGCCAGACTTCGTTCTAACAGCCGACACACCAAACTAACTAATCCCTGACACTTTCAGACCACAGAGGGCAGAGAAATGCTGCTGCCCTTGAGTCACCTGACGGTTTACATCTGCAAAAACTCGCTCTTCCTGTGTAGGCGGAGCCTCAGCAGACGAAGATGATCCAATACAGCGACTCTTCTGGGGAGGAAGAGGAGGGGCCGGGAGCCACGGTGTCACCGCCGCCCAGCGCCAGGGGTGGGAGGGGCTCTGGGAGCTCCCCCTCCCAGAGAGAGGAGAGCAAGGCCAGGGTCCGCTTCAGATACAGCAGAGGTACTGGAGGCTTGCACAGCAGAGCATCATGGGAAATCTCAGGGTTGGTTGGTAACACTATCTTAGTGAAACACAAAGTAAGTGATGGAGGCAGCAGTAGACCAGAACCTCCCTCTGCTCTGTCAGCTAAAATCACTGTTTTTGTCAGTGGAGTCTGGTGGCTTTGAGGAGCGAAGTAACGGCTGTTTGTGGTTAAACCAAAAGGATCCTTCAGGTGTTTTTGTGCAGCGATTCTTTCTATGACATTGTTGTCGTCTGGTAAATTAGTGAACAGGAGACTCCAAACGATGTTTGGTCACTAGAGCAGGTAACAAAGTGTGAATTCATTTATTTATTCAGAAATAACAGGTTTAGTGTGATTTCCTGTAAAGTCCTTTTGGGACGGAAACGTTACATTCACTTCTGATTTACTGCACAAACAGACTTTGAGTCCATCAGTATGTGATATTTAGTATCTGATAGATTTGTCCTCATTAAAATCACTGTAAGCAGATAAATATTTGACTGCACTGTGGCTGACTGGTCAGAAGCTGAAGCAGATCAATGATAGATTGATAATGTTTGTAATTACTCTTTATCTCCTCTAAGACCTTCAGGAAAAATCTGACTAAATACATGTGACTACATAAATATAACTGAATAAATGTGAATGAATCAATGAGCTGAACTGATTTCCAGGTCAGTTTCTGTGGGACCGTAATGAGGTTGTAACCGTCGTCAGCACTGAGCCGGATGGAGACCGAGTTCTGGCCAGAGACGGTCGAGGAAACCAGCAGCTCGTCCCCAAGACCTACCTGACGCTGCTGCCGTCCGCTGTATGATCAGTAACCAATAACCAATAATCAGTGATCAATGACATTTGAATTAGATCAGTGATCTTTAGATAAACGTCCTGCTTGTACAGACGAGTCATCTCAGATCAATAATGACCTGAATAATACCTAAATGTGGTTCCTGCTTCTTCCTCACTCTGCTCAGGCTCCGCCCCCCAGCCCGCCGGTCTCCACCAATGGCGCGCCAGAGAGCCCGAGCGGGAAGCTGAGCCGTCCGAGGCGCAGCCGCTCGATGCGTCGCGGCACGGCTGAGATCCAGACAACGTGGCTGCCGGACTGTCAGTACCAGAGGGACACGGTGGAGAGCACGCAGGCCGGCCTGGACCGGGACTACAGCTCCCTGTGCAGCCTGGTCAAGGTGACAGGGGCAGCATGGGAAATGTAGTTGGAAGGAAGTCAGATGATGGAAATATAAAGCTTCTATAGAAAGTAAAGGTCAAATCAGATTTTGTGGTTGTTCTCAGTCGAAGGTGAGGAGTCTGGAGGAGACGCTGCGGCTGCATCGCTTCTGCAACAGCTGCCAGGAGTTTGAGTCGTGGATGGAGGACAAGGAGAACGTCCTGAACACCTTCAGCACCGACGCAGACAACCTGGGAGTGGTTCAGGCCAAATATGAGGTGCTGCAGACACTCCAGATACCAAGCTGGAGGCAGGACGTGGTTAGCCTAGCTTAGCATGTGGGGTGTTTCTCCTTTCTACAGGACACACCTCAAAAAGACTGATATTTAGAGGAAACGATTAACCCTCTGATCTCTAAACGCTGCGTCTGCGTCCTCCTTGGGGTTTCTTCTTATTGTGACATCTTTACTCTGCCAACGACACGGAGACACTAGAGAAATTACCCTTAAAAATGAGCACCTGGAGCTGAAATTGTGGCTCAGAAGTGCATAATTTAATTTTCTGAAACTGATCTACTGTTATAATCTCATGTGAACAGTTTTCAAAGTAAAATATTTCCATATTTGGATGTTTTGACGCTGACTTCCTGTCACAGAACTTCCTGACTGAGTTGGCGAGTGGGCGTGGCCAGTTAGATGACATCATCAGAATGGCGGAGGATCTGGTGAAGAGCCGACACAGTAAACAGAGAGAGATCCAGTCCAGACTGAGGAGGGTTTCCAGCAGGTACAAACCGGTAGCATCGAAGTGATCGGTGACCGATACTGCTGATACTGATCAATAAGAGTGAAAGAAAACATTAGTTACATTAGACGCTATATTTATGATATAGACAGCTGTTTTTGTTGGAGAACTGAAGCTGTTGTGTCGCTCTCCTCCAGTACACCAGATCCCATTGACAGAAACATTTTACTCTGCAGAGCTAAGAGGAGTTGTTGGTGTGGCTGCTGTGAATTTGGTGTTTAAACACATTAGTTAGAATCTGGACTTTTAAAGTCACACAATAACTCAAACTAACTGATGGAGGCAGCAGCAGACCTGCAGCTCCTCTGTTCTGTCAGCTAAAATCACTGTTTTTGTGAATGGAGTCTGGTGGTTTGAAAGAGAGCAATATGACTCTTACTGCAGTTTAAAGCAGAGAAAATATACGTCTAAATTGATCATGATTTTATTTAGCTGCACCTTTTTTAGGAGGCTAAAATCACGATGGGGTGTGGTGCCTGCCGGGGAGGTCTGTTTTTAGTTAAGATATATTTAAACTTATTTAATGAACTGCAGAGCTCACCTTGCTGAACATACTTACAAACCTTTATTTCAAAATAAGAGCACACAGCTGCTAAAACAGTATAAAGAGGATTATTTTAGCCAGATAAGAGCGCGTTAGAAGAACTGGGCCCTGGTGCCGATGTGATCCGCTCCCTCGTCCCTGCAGGTGGGATCGGATCCAGCAGCTGAAGGACGAAAGAGGCCACGAGCTGCTGAGCACAGCAGACGTGCAGTCCTTCCTGCAGAGCTGCGAGGAAGCGAAAGCTCAGTTGCAGGGGCAGCTGGCCCGGCTCGACGCCGTGGACGCGGGCTGCAGCTCCTTCACCCTGCAGGCCGAGGAGAAGAACCAGGCTCAGGCCCTCAGAGACATCCAGGCCCTGGAGGGCAAGATCGCCTACCTGAAGAGCGTCGCCAAGATGTAGGAACATCATTTATTTAACCAAGAGGAGAGAATGGGCTGAGGAGGGTTCAAAGTTCAATGCAGATAATTAAGAAATTAGTGTTGGATTTGTTGCTAGTCAGAAAAGATCTTAAGAAATCCCCTTTTAGTGGACCTACTGTGATCAGGTGCAGTTGTCCCAAAGGATCACGTTGCAGCCATTGCAGCCCGTTTGGTGGCTGCTGGCTGAGGTGATCTACTGGACCAGTTCCAACACTTTTACTACCTACCAGTCACTCACACACCAGGATGTGGACACAGAGGATCATGGGTAGAAACAGTGGAGCGACCACTTGAGAAGAGTTAAAGATGCTTTGATGATAAACTGTAAATATTTAATCGCTGTTTCCTGGAAACATTTCAACACTTTCACAACTCTTAGGGAAATGAGTGGATCTTCATGTTAAATTCATCTCTTTGTCGGTGACGTTTCCCGGCTCCCAGGAAGCAGGACTGCAGTCCAGCGGAGAGCGCGGCCATCGTGGAGGAGGTCCGGGGTCTGGAGGCTCTGCTGAATCAGGTCAGAAAGTTTAAATATCATTCAAAGCAAAGTGAGAGCAGAAGGCAGCAGTAAAAGAGCCACTAACAATGATTCAATGATTCAAAGGATCCCTACAGAGAGAGACCTGGAAGATCCTGTCTGTTATTGCTTGATGTTTCAAATGTTAGTTCAGATCTAAACTCTAAAATTAGTATTTTTGTCAATGGAGTCTGGTGGCTTTGAAGAGACGTTGCCGCTCTAAACATGTAGATATTTCCTAAAATCTTAACAACCGTCCCGTCAGACTCTCGTTCACCCTCTCGTTCTCTGTTGTGGAGCAGTTGAAGCGTCAGGCGGCCGACAGGCAGCAGGTCCTGGAGGAGGCCCGCAGGCTGCAGAGCTTCCAGCAGCAGGCCAAGGAGCTGCAGCGCTGGGTGGGCTCGGTGCAGGAGCGCCTCCTGCAGGAGGAGGCGGCCGCCGACGTGGCCTCGGCCGTCGCCCTGCTGGAGCAGCACCAGGAGCTCCAGCTGGAGATGGAGGAGCAGAGGAGCAGGTAGATAGAAAGCTCCGGGTCACACTGGTGGAGTCACACAGCAGCTCAGCGGTAATAAGCGCTGTGTGTTTTCTCAGGCTGACGGAGATGCAGCGTTTGGGGAAATCTCTTCAGAAAGGCTCGTCCAACGGGAAGGCAGGGGGCGTCGACATCCAGCAAACCCTGGACAAGCTCAGTGCTGATTGGTCCAAGCTTGACAAGATGTGGACCAGTAGGAAGGAGCTTTTGGAGCAGGGGGTGGAGCTCCAGAGGCTGAACCAGGAAGGAGACCGGATCGAGGCGGCGCTGTCCGGACACGAAGCCCGACTGAGGGTCCGAGATGTCGGGGTGAGGAGGACGGCCACGACAGGAGAGCAGAACTCGTGTTGTGTTTCAAACGGTACGAACAACTCGTGTGTTGATGACACTTGCAGGACTCGGTGGACGGCGTCCGCAGCCTGCTGGGCCGGCAGGACGAGCTGGAGGAGCTCCTGAAGGCTCTGGACCAGCAAGTCGACCGTTTCAGCGAGCGCAGCCGGGAGCTCATCAAGCAGCGACACTACGCTGCGAAACAGTAAGAGATCTGCAGGTCTAACGCTCACGTCACTGTATTTCTCTCTTCTTAATGATGACGGCTGCAGGAGAGGATTATTCATTCTCAAAAGCATTTATTTAGCAAAAAACCAAAGTATATTATGTGTTCTGTAGACCTCCACCAAATCATACTGATTTATTTTTTCAACATTATGAACTTCTATATTTCAGTGGCAGTCTGGTATGATCACCTGCTCCCGTGCTGCCAGGTGCTGCTGGAAACGAAGGAAAATATGTTTTTAAAACACGACAGTATCGAATAAACTACTGGATACTTTTAAAATAGTTTATCGACCATTCAGATATTTAAATGTCATCATGGCCCCTCCAGTTGTCACTAAACTACCAAACTAGCAGTGATTTCCTGAGTCTGAGTCTTAATAATACTGACCTTCTCTTAAAGCATCAAGGGGAGGAGCAGGAGCGTCCAGACGGCCAACAGGAAGCTGAAAGAGAGCAGCAGCCACAGGAGGAGTCAGCTGCTGGCCTCAAGGAAATATCAGGTGGAGTTACTGTTACCTGGTTGGTCCTGACGATCGGCACTAAGGAGGCTCAAACCATGACGTGTGCCGTGTGGGGGGGGAAACCTCAGGTACGGTAAAACCTTCACGCTTTAATGTTCACACACGTGACTCGTTGGTTTTGGCTGCAGGAGTTCCAGAGAGACGCAGACGAGCTGCTGCTGTGGATGGAGGAGAAGTTTAAGGTGGCGGAGGACGAGTCGTACCGCGACCCCACCAACATCCTCCGCAAGCTGAAGAGACACGAGGCGGCCGAGAGGGAGATGCAGGCCAACCAGGTCTGGCTGGAGAGACTGGTTCAGGTAAAGTGCTGAGACGTCACTCTGCGGTAACACCGAATGCTGAACTCATGACTGACTGACTGTGTGTGTGTGTGTGTGTGTGTGTGTGTGTGTGTGTGTGTGTGTGTGTGTGTGTGTGTGTGTGTGTGTGTGTGTGTGTGTGTGTGTGTGTGTGTGTGTGTGTGTGTGTGTGTGTGTGTGTGTGTGTGTGTGTGTGTGTGGGTGTTCAGGCGGGGCAGGAGATGCTGGATGAAGAACACGACAGCAGTCAGAGCATCAGGAGGAAGTCGACTCAGCTCAGCAGCCGCTGGAGGAGACTCCAGGACAAGATGGCCGACAGAGGAGACAAACTGAGACAGGCGGGACAGCAGGAGCAGCTGATGGAGCTGCTGCAGGTCAGGAACTAACCAAGGGACCAACTGACTGGATAATAGCAACTAAAGCTTATTAACACTGGTTTAGGAAAAGATGGTGGTTTAGGTTGAAATGAGTACGTTAAGTTATGCTACATGTGTGTTACCATTACCAGTCACATCCACCCTGGTTGTTGTTTTGAAGCCTCGAGTTTGGCTTTATGGGCAGCATCAGTTCTAGTGGACACTACAGCTGACATTAACCTGTTCCTGTATATGACTCTTCTCAAAGCCACCAGACTCTATTCACAGTCACAGTTTTACTTCAGGAGTTTCCAGACAAGTTGCTTTGACTTTGGTGTTTTAACGCGTTAGTTTGGATCTGAATTAACCCTTTAAAACCCCAAAGTCACATACTAACACAAACAAACTAACCGATCGAGGCAACAGTAGACCAGAAACTCCTGTTTTCTACAACATTAAATTACTATTTTGTCAATGGAGTCTGGTGGCTTTGAAGAGAGCATAGCTCCAGTTCCCCATCAGAACGAGCCGTCTGACAGCAAGAGGTGAAAATATCAGCTGTATTTTATGTTCCTCCCTCAGGACGCCAAGCTGAAGATCGAGGCCATCCAGTGGATGCTGAACAACGCCACCAAAGGTCACGACCTCCGCTCCAGCCGACAGCTTCTGAAGGTGAGGCCGCGCTCGGCTCATGGCGGTCCAGCCTGGGCTTGTTACATAGAGGGATGTGAACTGGTGTGTCTCTGTGTGAAGGAGCACCAGCAGCTGGAGCAGGAGGCCAAGGAGCTGGCGGAGAAGATCAACGCCATCGTCAGCAGGGCCAAACACCTCGCCTCCAATCACTTTGACTCACAGAGGATCCTCCAGGAGACCGACACCTATCTCTCTCTGTGAGGAAAGACGATGAAGATCGTATTGTCTTGGCTGCAGTGGGACGTGAAGTGGGTGATGTTGATTTGCTTTGTGCTGCAGGTTCAAATCCCTCCAGAAGCCTCTGGGCCGCCGCCGGGCTCAGCTGGAGGCGTCTGTGCTGCTGTTTGGCTTTTATCACGACGTGGACCTGGAGCTCAGCTGGATCTCTGAACACGTTCCTGCCTCTGGATCAACGGGATACGACAAGTCTCTGGCCGGAGCCATCAGCCTGATGCAGAAACACAAGGTGCCAGCTGGACTACAGTTCAGGGCTGACACCTCTGAGCTCAGTGATCTCACAGCTTTATCTTCTATTCCAGCCCTGCTAAAGCAAAACAACAGCTAAAACAACATGTGTTTTCCCAGGAGCTGCAGGCAGAAGTGACCGCCCACCGAAAACACCTGAACCAGGTCCTGGAGAAGGGGCGGAGCCTGGCCAGATCCAGCAAATCAGATGGCGAAGAATTGATCCAGAGGTGGCGTTGTCTCTCTTCAGGGGCGACTGTACATTTTTTCATCGGTGGCATGGAAGAATGTCCTGTTTTCCTTGATTTTGATCCTTGATTTTTTGCAGGTGTAAGCACCTGATTGCAGAGTGGGAGGAGTTAGAGGAGGCGTGCACCAAGAGAGCTGGTCACCTGAACAAAGCCATCACCAGAGAACAGGTGAGAGACGGTTTTAAATACATGGCACCATGAAGGGAAGTCTAATGTCGGGTTCAAACAACATGACTTCAGCCCGACCTGACAGGCGAAGGTTGTCGGTAGACAAAATGGCCGCTGGGGCCAACGATTGAGAGCGTGTAGTCCTGTATGAGTCCTGTCGTCTGAATTTGACATTAGACTCCTCCTCCTTTACTTGCTTTGGAAAGCCAGAATGGCTGTGTTTGCCCCCTGAGAGTGTACATTTGAAAAACAGTCTGTTTCGGAAGCATTTTGTGGTGAAACAGTGAATTTTCTCTCCAGCTGCTGTTGGACTGCTCAGAGCTCGAGTCCAGGCTGACTGAGACACTTGGCCTGATGAACACAGACGACTACGGCAAAGACCAGCTGGCTACGCAGAGTCTCATCACCAAACACCAGGTACAGCACACACTCTGAGAAGCCTGAAACTGTAGGGGACCTCAGACGGTTCCCTGTGGAACTCCTTCTCAAAGTGAACTCTGCAGATACTAACAGGTATCTTTGTCCACTTTTTGCATCTTTTGCAAAGATTAAAGCTGAGGGAGGCACAGTTCTCTTACAAGTAGGAAAATGAAGTTAGCAGCTTGAACTGATTCAGTTTGTGGGTCGTTTTACTTCACAGCTGCAGTTCACCGTCCTGTTTTCTTTGAATGTGTCGACCTGTGAAACCCTTTGAGATGATAAACTGTGATTCAGGCTCTAACGTTAGCTACTGTAGCTACATAAACACGAACTAGACTTACCTGCAGCCTGGTGAATCTGTGTCCACAACATGTGGCACATCCAGATGTTCCAGGAACATGAAGGCAGCAGCTTCATGGTGAACTTCTCTTCCTACTGCAGCTTTAAAGCCCCAAATGTAGATCCTATCTTTGAAAACATGTGACCTGAGGCCTGATGATTCCCTCGCTGTAGGTGTTGGAGGGCCAGCTGGAGGTGCTGGAGGTGGAGGTGGAGGAGTTGGGAGACCAGGTGGAGCAGGCGGTTCACAGCTGGAGCCTGGAGGAGCTCAGCAGGCCCTACAGTCGCCTCAGCAGTCTGAACCAGCAGCTGCAGCACCAGGCGGCTCTCAGGTGAGCCCCCTCCTTCACCATGTTGGTGTTTGGAGCCAGAAGTGACCGTATGGGACAAGTGGGTGGAGCTAGCTAGTTAGGTTAGTTAGCAAGGTGCAACCATAATTCTTGTTGGTTGTGATATTAGTGGGGATGCTAATTTTGGCTGTACTCACCAGCTGACTCCTCGGTGTCTTTGAGTCCAACCGATTCAAAGACGAAAACACGTTCACGACTATTTAAATGTCCACAGAGCCACAGATGCACTCTACTACGCCTTTGTCCTGATTGACAGGTCGCCGTGGCATCAATTTGTAGCCCCCCCCCTCTTCCTGGTGTATCTTCCTCTAAATGGACCATCACTGACTACATGGACGTCCTGCTGTGCTGAAGAAGACTGTAAACTAGAGACTGAGAGCAGAAACTGTTCACTGAGCTGATAAATCAAGTCTACAGTTCTCTTCTCATTAGGCTTTGAATGGTGTAAACAGGAAGTATAATGTTGCATGGAAAGTGTGCTGTGTTTGATATTAGCAGCTCCAGTTTGCAGCCATGCATGTACAGACAGATATGACTGGGTTATTTCAAAAGGCAAGTCCTGTTTCTGTGGTTTCTAAGCAGATTTATGGATGTTTCATGTCTGCTGGAGACCAGAACAGATGTGATTTGACTTGTTGTACTTGTTGTATTTTTTCTCTCCCCACTTATTTAGAGTTTAGGTTTTCCTGAGAGCTGTGAGAGAAAAGGAAAAAAAGAGAGTTAACCTGTTGCTGTTGTCCTGTTTGAGTCCAACTGTCCATGTGTCCTCTGTCAGGGGTCAGAGGTTAAAGGAACTCCTCCGTCTCCACGAGTTCAGACGAGAGTCGTCAGAGCTGGAGGACTGGATGAACCAGCAGAGACAGACGGCAGAGTCTCAGGACCTCGGCAACGACTACCAACATGTTCAGGTGACGTCTCATTCACAGGCCGCTGTGCTTGGAGCCTTATTACAGAGATATCGTTATGTGTAGATGTATAGATGTACAATATGACAGCTGTTATATCGCTCTCTTCAAACACACCAGACTCCATTGATTAAAATTGGAATTTTACCTCACAAACCACAGGAGCTGCTGCTCTGCTGCTGCCTCGACTGGTTAGTTTGTTTGTGTTATTGTGTGACTTTGGTGTTTGAAAGGGTTAATTTACATCCAACACACAATGGCACAAAGAAGAAGGCAGCAGCAGAGCAGCAGCTCCTGTGTCCTGTTCTCTAAAATCCCTGTTTTAGTGAATGTAGTCTGGTGTGTGTGCTGTTTGTGGTTAAACCAAAAGGATCTTCCAGGTCTCTCTCTGTAGGGATCCTTTCTATAATGCTGTCACACACTTAGAATAACACTCTGAGCCTGTCAGTGGATCAAACAAGCTCTTTTAGTGGACGGCTGATCTACTAGATTAAGTAGGTAAACGTCACTGAAAAGTAAAAAGCGTTTCTGGGTGAACATTTCAGTTGCTTCGGGGGAAGTTTGAAGGTTTCCTGAAGCAGCTGGAGGTCGGAGAGGAGCGCCTGCAGAGCTGCAGCGACCTGGCGGCTCGACTGATCCGCAGCAAACATCCTCAGAGGTCTTCAGTCCGAGACGCCCTGCAGCAGCTCAGGTGAACACGCAGAAACACAGCGAGAATTTCAAAATGTTCTTCACTCATCAAAAGCTTAGGTAACATTTTACACCCCAATAATTTAAAAGTTTTTACAGATTTCACCATGAAACTTCCCCAGCTGATTACTCACTTTAAGACAGTTGTTTTTTTAGCATTACAAGTATTCTAAAACTGTATGTTTAAGTATGCAAATGATGTATTGACTCACTAAATATGTGCTAATTTACATACATTACCCAAACAGAGATCTGAGCTCTGGATAAAGCAGGTTTCATTGTGTCCACATATCAGAGGAAATCTGTTTTTAGAAATCAGCAAATATTCCCAACAGCAAAACAGTTTCCACCATGTTTTTAGGGATAATATCCTCTATAACAGGGATTAAAATAAACACCTCAATGTGGAGTTTATACATTTTATACAGACATGTTGTTGTGTCGTGTCGTGTCTCGCCTTTAGCTGATCATCTTATTATTGGGCTTCATGCTGGACTTTTATCTCCCACCTTTGAATCGTCTTCCTTCTTGTCTTCTTTTTTCTTTATTTTTCTTCGTGTTGTCTCTGACGCTGTTTGCCTGCAGTGCATGCTGGGACGACCTGAAGGGCGTGGCCAGAGAGCGCCAGGATCAGCTGCAGCGAGCCGAGGAGTGTCACCGCTTTTACCAAGACCTGAGCGACGCACTGACACTGATCCAGGTACAGGATCCATCCAAACATACATAACATACATAGAAACATACGTGTTGAAGTCACCGTCTCTCTGTAGGAGCGACAGAAGAGCATCCCAGACGACGTGGCGAAGGACCTGCGAGGAGTGATGTCACAGCTGAGGAAACATGAGGCTCTGCTGCACGAGCTGGTCGCCATGGAGACACAGGTACAGAAGAGGAGAGGTGATCGACCAATCAGCAGAGAGATTATAACGGGGGCGGGGCCTGTAGTGGCGGTCAGTTTTCATCGGGTTGTTTGTGTGTTGCAGCTGCAGGAGCTGCTGGACGCCGTCGACTCCATCGCGGACCTCTGCACACCTCAGCTGAAGCTCCGCCTACAGGAAGTGCAGGAGGAAGTGATGGAGCGGTGGGAGGAGCTCCGCCTCCACGCGGAGCAGAGGGAGGAGGAGCTGAAACTGGCGTGCCAGAGATACCTGTTCCTCAACACGGTGACGCCGGGTGCACAGACGATTAGACATCAGTAACGCTCCCATCATGCCTCGCAGATCTCACCGTGTGTCTCTGTGCTCTCCAGGCGCAGGATTACTTCCTGTGGTGCAGCCAGCTGAGGGGCGCGATGGCGGCCGAGGAGAGCATCAGAGACGTGGCGACCGCCGACCTCCAGCTGGCCCAGCACCAGCAGCTGTGGGCCGAGATGGAGGCCAGGCAGGAGACGTACCAGCAGGCCGTGGACATGGGGGAGGAGCTGCACACGCTGGACACCACCAACAGGAAGGAGGTGAGCGTTAAAGCGCGGCGTGGCGGCTGAGACACAAACAAACTTTCCCAAGCAGCCAATCACAGGCGAGAACTGTGGCCAATCAGCTCCTCCATCCAGCCCAGAGAAACTCACTCATTACTTCATCAGAGCTGTGTGACTTTAACTAAACAGCTGAGTAATGAATGATAGAAAATCTGTTAGTGTCGCCATTTTTTCTCTTCTGTGAAGTGTCTTATTTTACCCATAATGCATTGCACATCAGGCTGTCTAAGCCAGTCTGACAGCGCTCAGAGGGAAGTTTTCTCCATCAGTTTAAGTGTGACTTTCATCTGCGATGCCTCCTGGTTCCTCCAGGTGTCTGAGCGGCTGCAGGCTCTGCAGGAGGAGCGGGACAAACTGGAGGAGCAGTGGACGGAGAAACGGAGCTGGTTAGAGACGGTCCACCTGGAGCAGGTGTTCTACAGAGACGTCAACAGCGCCGACAAAACGTCCAGCTCACAGGAGGTACGGCCGTCCTCTGCGTTAGTTCTCCAGCCGGAGCGTTCGGTGTCTGACGGGCTGAAATCTCCACAGATCCTGCTGCAGAACAGCACTCTGGGAAACAGCGTCGATGAGACGGAGGGTTTGATCAAACGCCATGAAGCCTTCGAGAAGCTGCTGAGCTCACAGGAGGACAAGGTCTGCTCTGCTTCTGCTTCACCTCCGTCCCTGTACCGCCATGTCGGGCTGCAACTAACGGTCACCTCTAATGTCACTGTTTTCTTAATTTAACCAACTCTCCGTTAAAGTGAACTCAAGGTGTTACATCTGTTCTGACGTGGTTCAAAGCCACCAGACTCCATTGACAAAAACAGTCTTTTTACCTCACAGAACACAGTAGTTACTGGTCTGCTGCTGCTTCGACACAAACAAAATCAGTGTTTTAGTGAATGTAGTCTGGTGTGTGTGCTGTTTGTGGTTAAACCAAAAGGATCTTCCAGGTCTCTCTCTGTAGGGATCCTTTCCATGATGCTGTCACACACTTAGAATAACAATCAGATCCTTCCTTCCTTCTGACAGCAGCAGACCAGCAGCTCCTGTGTCCTGTTCTCTAAAATCTCTGTTTTAGTGAATGTAGTCTGGTGTGTGTGCAGAGAGCGATAGAACGGCTGTTTGTGGTTAAACCAAAAGGATCTTTTTACTGTTTTTTGGGATCTGGTAACCAAAAGTTCTATGTTGATGAGCCCTGCTCTTGGCCCCCGTCGTGGCCGTTTACCTGGGGGTCAGGTAGTGTTGATCTGAACGCCCCCCCCCCTCCCTCTTTTCGGGTCCAGCTGTCGTCCCTGAAGGAGCTGGCCGAGCGGCTGAAGCGGCAGCTGAGCAGAGAGAAGAGCGGGCGAGTCCAAACCAGACTCAAGGCCCTCCTCCAGCGACGTGATAGGATCAAGGAGCTGTCCGTCAAACGCAGGGAGGAGCTGGAGCTCTCCAGGACGCTGTGCATCTTCAACCGAGACGTTGCCGAGGTAACGGGCGAACCGATCAGAGACCCCTCATCCTCATACATGTGTTTTTAATGTGCAGGTAACGTGTCCGTCTGTCCGTCAGGCTGAGGAGTGGGTGTCTGAGCGGATGCAGAAGATGGCGGAGGACGGAAAAGCCGACCTGAGCAACCTGCAGGCCAAGATGAAGCTTCTCCAGAAACATCAGGTGTTCGAGGCCGAGATCCTGGCTCACAGCGAGATCATCAGCGCCGTGCTGCTGGTAAGAGACCGGACCGGACCAGAAGAGACCAGACCAGACAGGACCAGACCAGAAGAGACCAGACAGGACCAGAAGAGACCAGACCAGACCAGACCAGACCAGAAGAGACCAGAAGAGACCAGACAGGACCAGAAGAGACCAGACCAGACCAGACCAGAAGACCCGACCAGACCCGACCAGACCAGACCAGACCAGAAGACCCGACCAGACCCGACGAGATGGACCAATGAAATTAGAGAAGATGAGACTTGACAGCACAGAATTAGATGATGAGCAGGTTCATCTCTCTGCTCTGTGCCTCCAGGCCGGAGAGGAGCTGGTCTCCCTCCACCACCCGAGAGCCCAGCAGGTGAGGAGGAGTGCGGCCGCCCTGAAGCTCCACTGGGAGGAGCTGAAGAAGGCCATGGCCACCCGGGGGAAAGCTCTGGAGGATAACCGCCACTTCCTGGAGTTCCTGCAGAAGGTCGAGGCAGTGGAGGCCTGGATCAGACACAAGGTGGGGGTGGGGGGGTGTTAGCAGTGTGTGTGTGTGTGTGTGTGTTCAGTGTGTGATCAGTGTGTGTGCAGTGTATCAACTGACCTGTCTGTGTTTCAGGAGGTGATGATTAATGTCGGAGATGTCGGGAAGGATTATGAACACGGAGTTCAGCTGCTGAAGAAACTGGGCGAGTTCAGGGGAAGCGGAGACGGGGTGAGGAAGTGTCACATGTCACATGTTTGATCCCCTCAAGTAAGACGGACGTGAGCTCTTTCTTTGAGGGTGTGAATGTTGGCTTGTAAGAAATAAACAAAGCAGGAAGTTCAGCTTGGAGCTTGTTTCAGGTGACGTTCGGTCTGCAGGGCGCTCAGTATGAATACAGCCAGGGTGTGTTTTTCAGGACGTGACGGTGGACGACGCCCACATCACCGCCATCAACAGACTGGCGGCCAGACTGGAGAAGAGACAGAGCGCAGACGAGCTGGCGACCGTCAGACAGAGGAGGCAGCAGCTGAACGACAGGTAACGCTCACAGGTGTCCTCCGCTCACCTCTGTGGGCCGTCCTCTCAGGCCTGCGCTAAACATGTCGTCCGTCCAGGTGGGGAAAGTTTCACGGAGATCTGAACTCTTACAAGAAGAAGCTGGAGGGGGCGTTGGTGGTCCACGCCCTCATCAGGGAGCTGGAGGAGCTCAGAGACAGAGCCAACGAGAAGGTCAGTCAGCTGATGGGAGCGAAAGGCTACAGGTCAGCTCACCTGCTGAGCCTCACGTCCAGGCTGACGTCGTCACGGTGGTCCGCCCTCTGTCTCTGCAGATGCTGCTGCTGCAGGGTCAGGACTGTGGATTTGACGTGGACAGCGTCGAGAACCTGATCAGACGTCACGAGGAAACGGAGAGAGAGGCCGGGGTCATCAGGGAGAGGTCAAAGGTGAGCTGGACACCTTAAGAGGGCTGAGCTCCTCCTCTGTAGTCAGTGTAGCAGCAACAGTAGAGTCCCGGCACAGACGCTAAACAACCAGACTCCATTGACAAAAACAGGAATTTTACAGAATTTTACTGGTCTATTGCTGCTTGAATGCTCAGGACCTGGAGAAGGAGGCGTCAGACCACCTGAAGGCTCCGTCAGTGATGAGCGACAAGCTGAAGAACAAACAGAAGGAGGCTCAGAGAGCTCTGAGGACTCTGGACAGGGAGGTGAAACACAGGTGAGGGACCAATCAGAGGACGCTTCTTTATACAGACTGATACCGACCAATCAGAGGACGCTTCTTTATACAGACTGATACCGACCAATCAGAGGACGCTTCTTTACAGACTGATACCGACCAATCAGAGGACGCTTCTTTATACAGACTGATACCGACCAATCAGAGGACGCTTCTTTATAGACTGATACCGACCAATCAGAGGACGCTTCTTTATAGACTGATACCGACCAATCAGAGGACGCTTCTTTATACAGACTGATACCGACCAATCAGAGGACACTTCTTTACAGACTGATACCGACCAATCAGAGGACTCTTCTTTATAGACTGATACCGACCAATCAGAGGACGCTTCTTTATACAGACTGATACCGACCAATCAGAGGACGCTTCTTTACACAGACTGATACCGACCAATCAGAGGACGCTTCTTTACGGACTGATACCGACCAATCAGAGGACGCTTCTTTATAGACTGATACCGACCAATCAGAGGACGCTTGTGATCAGCTGATGATCAGCTGGTTAAACTGAGGGTTGTCTGTTCAGGGGGGAGAACCTGCAGGAGGCCCACCAGCTGCAGCTGTTCAAAGCCAACCAGCGCCTCCTGCTGGAGTGGAGCGTGAAGCAGAGCGGCGAGATGGCAGAGAAAGACCTCCCCAAGACCAGAGCCGAGGCCGAGCGGCTCATCGTGGAGCATCAGGACTGGAAGGTGACCGTCCAGAGTCCCACCTCTGAGCGGCGGAGCCCCTCCAATCAGATGTAACTGACTTGTGCTGTTCGTGTGCTTCCAGACGGAGATAGAGGCCCGCGGCGAGCGCGTCGACTCCGTCCGGGACTTCGGTCTCGGCCTGATCCGGGCGGGTCACGGTTCGAAGGCGGAGATCCAGAAGGCCCTGACCCAGCTGGAGGAAGCCAAATCCGGACTGGACCGAGCCTGGCTGAACCGCAGCACGACCCTGGAGCAGGCCTGGAGCCTGCAGGTGATCACCTGAGCTCCAGTTTACCTAAAATACATTCAGATATTAAGCCCCGCCCCCCGCCACAGGAGCTGCTGTTAGCATGTTAGCATGTTAGCGTGTTCTGCTCCGACAGCAGCGATACAGCAGCTGTTTGTGGATGGTACAGGTGACTGACTCTCTCCGTGCTACAGGTGTTCCTGGCCTCAGTAGAGCAGTGTGAGAGCTGGCTCAGCAACAAGGAGGCCTTCCTGTCCAACCAGGACCTGGGGGTAAGACCCACCTGTCCAAAAAGATCCTTTATGTAGATGATCAGTGCAGATTTAATCCATGTGACCCCCCCCCCCCCTCCCGGTGTGGGTGCAGAGGTCGGTGGTGGAGGTGGAGGCCCTGCAGAGGAAGCAGGCCCAGTTTGAGGAGGCTGTGGAGGCTCAGGTGGAGCAGCTGGACCAGGTGGAGACGCTGGGCCAGAGGATGATCCAGCAGAAGCACTACGACTGTGACAGCATCAGAGCCAAGAGCAGAGCGCTCGCCACCAGGTGATCCCCCACCTACAGCTGTACCTGTCTGCCTGTCTGACCACCTGTCTGACCACCTGTCTGACCACCTGTCTGACCACCTGTCTGTCTGTCTCACCTGTCTGTAGGCGGAGTCAGCTGCAGCAGCAGATCAGATCTCGTCACAAAGCTCTGGATCAATCCCTGCAGCTGCAGCAGTTCCTGTTCAGTAGCTACCAGGTACTGGACTAGACTAGACCAGACTGAACCAGACCAGACCAGACCGGACCAGACCAGACCGGACTAAACCAGACAGACTCGGCCACATCCACTTCTCTAGTACATGGCTAGATTCTACCAGGACTGAACTGGACTGTACTGGACCCTAGTGGACCCTCCTGCTGTCTACCACCCTGGACCTCACCTGTGTGTGTTCTCCAGGTGTGTGTGTGGCTGAACGAGCGTAACGCTGTGGCGCTGGATGACAGCTGGAGGGAACCAACCAACCTTCAGGCCAAACTGTTGAAACATCAGAGCTTCGAGGCCGAGATCCTGGCGAACCGCTGCAGAGTGGACGCACTCACCAAGGTGGGGGGGTTTACTGAGGAGCGCCACACACACACACACACACACACCTGTCCGCCAGGTGAATAAGAGCGAGCGCTGCCGTCTCGTCTCGTCTGTGCAGGAAGCGGAGACGCTGCTGTGTCACTCAGCCGCCGAGGTGAAGGTTCGACCTCGACTCAGAGAGCTAACGGACGGCTGGGACGCTGTGATCCACAACTGTAAGGAGAAGAAGACCAGACTGCAGGAGGCCTACCAGGTACACACACACACACACACACACACACACACACACACAGACACAGAGACACACACACAGACACACACACACACACACACACACACACACACACACACACACACACACACACACACACACACACACACACACGGTCCTCTAAGGTCACGTTATGTTAAGTTATAGAAATCAGTTTACGTCACTGATGGAAAAAGATCTTTTGATTTTAAGTCCTGACTTTCAGATGAATAATCTTTTGATACTAAATCATTATTTTGAGTCACTAAGTCCTTTTTTCAAAATAATAAGTCATGTGTTTGTGATACTAAGTAAATATTTACTATGTACTAAGCCTTTATTTTGAAATGTGTGTGTGTGTGTTCAGGCGCTGCAGTTCCAGCGCTCCCTGGATGACGTGGAGGAGTGTGTGGCGTCGGTGGAGAGAGAGCTGACCAACGAGGACTGTGGGAGCGACCTGCCGTCTGTGAACAGGCTGCTGAAGGCTCTGCAGGGCCTGGAGGAGGAGGTGGACGGACACCGAGACCGAATCCAGGTAACCGACCTGTCCACCTGCTGTCAGTGGATCAAACAAGCTCTGTCAGTGGACCTACTGTGATCAGGTGCAGTTGTCCCAAAGGATCACGTTGCAGCCATTGCAGCCCGTTTGGTGTCTGCTGGCTGAGGTGATCTACTGGACCAGTTCCAACACTTTTACTACCTACCAGTCACTCAGACACCAGGATGTGGACAGAGAGGATCATGGGTAGACACATTGAAGTTATCAGTTCTCTTCACTATAAAACACTGTTAATACAAACACAACACTTCCTGCATTTCAAATTAAAAGCTTTGTGGACAGAATCCCCTCGTGTCCTAACAAGGCTTTTATTTTGGACCATTTGCAGGTTTGTGCTGTGAGATCCAGTGACCTGCACAGCGGTTCTTCACATGTAGATACCTCCATCTCATGTGTGTTACTACAGGCTGCTGAAACATGATGACACTGATAATGAGACATCCAGGACACAAGAGCATGAACATGTTGTTGGATTTATGACGTTAAAGTGATGCAAATGTGCATCATGTTTGTTTGTTTCTGTGCTCTCATTAGAGGAACCAGTGCAGTATAGCACTCTGTAGCACAGCGTAGATATATATATATTCCTATTTTCTAATTTGACAGGGTCTGGTGGAAACGGCGAAGAGCTTCCACTCTCAGGGAAACTTCCTGGCTGAGGAGATCCAGAGCAGAGTGGCACACACCATCAACAGGTCTGATACCTGCTTTCTGAAAGATCAACCTCTGGCTCTCATGTTGTTTATCCTAGAGAACAGTTTAGAAAGCAGAGAACGGTAAAGTCTTAACTTGGACTTTATATATAAACCTGACGTCATGTGTTTGTGTGCTCAGATTATATTTCTGTGGTTTAGATAATCTGGTTAAACAGTTTCCAACCTGATGGGATTATATTTTGGGTTTGAAATGACCTGTAGATCCTTTTTGAAGCATTTATATCGCTGTCATAAATGCTACCAGACTCCATAGATGAAAACAGTGATTTTACTGTCAGTCATACAGTAACACAAACAAACACACTGACTGATGGAGGCAGCAGCAGAGCAGCAGCTCCTGTGTCCTGTTCTCTAAAATCCCTGTTTTAGTGAATGTAGTCTGGTGTGTGTGCTGTTTGTGGTTAAACCAAAAGGATCTTCCAGGTCTCTCTCTGTAGGGATCCTTTCCATGATGCTGTCACACACTTAGAATAACACTCTGAGCCTGTCAGTGGATCAAACAAGCTCTTTTAGTGGGGTAATAACACAAACACACTAACCAATTGAGGCAGCATTGGACCAGCAACTTCAGTGTCCTGACAGGTTAAATTAGTGTTTTTTTCAATGGAGTCTGGTGCCTTTGAAGACTGATATAACAGCTTCCAGGTATGAATAACAGTTGTGTGTTTTCCACTCTGTCAGGTACAACAGTCTTGCAGAGCCCCTGCAGAGTCGGAGGGAGACCCTGGAGGCCTGGCAGGTTCTGTTCCAGTTCTACAGAGACCTGGAGGAGGAGGCGGCCTGGCTGAACGACAGACTGCCCTCCATCACTGCTAAAGACTGGGGGGGCTCCCTCAGCGCCACCCAGCAGCTGCTCCACAAACACCAGGTACGACACCGGGTCCTCATAGAGCCTTTATTTCATTATCTAACAACCTGTGTTCAATGCTTACAGGGTGTCCATGAGTCCTGGAACCTCTGGAAAGTCATGGAATGAACACAAGGGTATTCCAGACAGGGAAATAAACTGCTGGGGAAAGTCCTGGAAAAAAAGTTTAATGTGCTCCTTATTTAAAAAGAGTGTGTTTATTCACTAAACTGATATTCTGATGTTAATTTTCTTCTGTAGGTTGTTTCAGGCTTTTACATCTGCTCATGTTTTAGTTCCCGTCTTAGCGTCAGCGATCCTCTGGCTGTCGAGTCAAAGTCGGCAAACAGGCAGGAAAGAGTCAAATTCAGGAGCTCCTGGTGACTAAATGATAATTAGAGGGACGAGGAGACAGAAATGCTGAAGAGTGAAGATCTAAAGTGGGTTTAAAGTGATTCTTCATGCTTGTCATGCTACTTTTATAGGTCACTTTAATGGGAATTCACCTTTTTAGTCATAGAAAGTCAGTGAACTTTTACATTTGACTCAGAATAAAACTCTGTTCTTAATAATAATAATGATAATAATAATCAGCCTCACAGGTTGGTTCAAACACCATAATGAATGACGGTACAATAATTGATAACGTATAGAATAAATATATGACCTATAAAACACGTGTCTGACCTGGTTCTAGTTCCAGTGTTCATGGCGTTCACACGTTCATCAGTTATTGCGTCTGTTTTGAAGGACTTCCTGTAAATGTGCTCGGTTGTTCCCGCTCTGTGTTTGTTGTGTTTGTTCTCTTGTCCTGAAACCGTGTTCACACATTAAGACGTGTGTTTGTTTCAGGCTGTGATGCAGGAGGTCTCAGGCCGCGCCCCATTGGTCCAGGCAGTCCAGGAGGCGGGGCACAGTCTGGTGAGTACTTTTACTGTAGTAAATAATCTGAGTACTTCGTCCATTGGCTGAATCTGTTTGTGTTAATTGGATTTTCAGACTTAATCCAAGCCCTAGTTTTTCATAGTTTGGGTTTGAAATGACTTCAAAGGCACCAGACTCCATTGACAAAAATACTAATTTTAGCCCACAGAACACAGGAGCTGCTGCTCTGCTGCTGCCTCCATCAGTTACTGTGTTTGTGTTATTATGTGACTTTGGTGTTTTAAAGACTTGATTCAGATCAAAAACAATATTTGTGCAGCCAGTCGATTAAGGCAGCAGTAGACTAACAACTCCTGTTCACTGTGAGCTAAAATGACCGTTTCTGTCAAAGGAGTTTGGTGGCTTTGAAGAGGTGCGGTCTGAAGGGCCAACACTCTCTGATGAAACCACATGAAGGAGGCATGATTTTGCTCCCTGCAGGTCCGAGGTCGTCACTTCGCGTCTCATGACATCCGCGAGCGTCTGGAGGAGCTGAAGAGTCTCCACGAGGAAGTGATGATGGAGGCGGAGCGGAAGGGGAAACTCCTGCAGGAGGCGCTCAGCATCCACTCCTTCCTCAGTGAGGTGACTGACAGAGCCGGGAGTAAATACTGAACCTTTACTATTAATGTGTAAACCTTTTCCGTTGATTAACGTGTGTGTGTGTGTGTGTGTGTGTGTGTCAAGGTGTCTGAGCTCGGGCTGTGGTTGGAGGAGCAGCAGGCAGGTTTGGAGTCTCGGGACTGTGGGAGGAGCGAGGAGGCGACGGAGGCTCTGCTGAGGAGGCTGGACTCTGTGGACGTGGAGCTGGAGAACCAGAGGAGGACGGCGGACAGACTGCAGGAGAGCGGAGCCTCGCTGCAGCACCTCGGACACCCCAACAGGTAAACGGACACACAGCGTGGTCACCTGTATGAACACAGGTGAACTCAGGAGGTCTGACATGAGGACTGGATACGCTCACTCAGGATTTGTTGACTAATTTAAACCTTCATATTCAACCGTTATATCACTCTCTGAAGACACCAGACTCCACTGACAAAAATAGTAATTTTACTTCACAGAGCACAGGAGTTCCTGGTTTACTGCTGCCGCCATCAGTTAGTTTGTTTGTATTATTGTGTGAATTTGGTGTTTTAAAGAGTTATTTCAGATCAAAACTAAGGTGTTAGTTCACTGATTGATGTAGCAGTAGTGGAATGAACTCCTGTGTCCTGTTCTCTAAAATCCCTGTTTTAGTGAATGTAGTCTGGTGTGTGTGCTGTTTGTGGTTAAACCAAAAGGATCTTCCAGGTCTCTCTCTGTAGGGATCCTTTCCATGATGCTGTCACACACTTAGAATAACACCAGGTGTGTTTTACTCTTGATCTTAATCAAAATTGAAGTCTTTTATTTTGAAAAGTAAAGTCTTCCTGTGTGTCTCAGCCACCTGGTCGGCGACTCTCTCCCAGCTCTCCTCGAACACTTTGAGACTCTCCTCCGACTCTCGGCTGCTCGTCGCGCTGCTCTGGAGGACCAGCTCCGCCTCTACGTGTTTGAGAGGGAAGCCAAAGAACTACAAACATGGCTGACCTCCAAGAAGACTGTGGCAGAGTCCAAGGACTGCGGACAGGATCTGGAGGACGTAGAGGTGAGTCACATTGGACGAAGATGGAAGAACGTGAAGACTTTCAGTGTCCAGTGACATAAAGACGGCTTCTCTCAGCCTCCACGATCCTGTTTGTGCTCCTAAATCTGCTAATGTGTGTAGCTGCAGTTCACCGTCCAGTTTTCTTTGCTAGTGTCGACATGTGAGGATGATAACTGTGGCTCAGACTCTGTTTCCTAGCATTAGCTACATAAACATGAACTACAACATGGCTACAGTTAGCAAACGGCTGAATTATTAGCAGCGTTCATCATAGCCGCTCATCACCGGAAGTCAGCAGCTTCAATCGTCCCAGTCAGCATGAATCTAATGTTCCTGCAGCCGTGAGCCTTTAGCTAACGCTACGCTAACAGGAGGCTGAACTATTAGTTTTGGTGCCTAAACCAACCTGCCTCTGAAACCTGGTAATAAGTGAAGTTCCCTCAGTCTCCAGGTAAACGGATCACTTCTTACAGCTCACATGGGATTCAAACCCTGATTTCCTGGAAGAAAGGTTTTGGTATTTGTACTGACCTCCGTCCTGCTGCAGGTCCTTCAGAAGAAGCTGGAGGTTCTGGTGTCGGAGGCGTCCGGTCTGGGTCGGAGCCGGCTGACGTCGGTGCAGCAGCTCTGCA
Source organism: Pempheris klunzingeri (assembly GCF_042242105.1). NCBI lineage: Eukaryota > Metazoa > Chordata > Actinopteri > Acropomatiformes > Pempheridae > Pempheris > Pempheris klunzingeri. The sequence continues at coordinate 24,854,382 of NC_092024.1, read as the reverse complement.
GGGGGCTGCGGGGGGACGGCCCGGCCCGGAGGAGGGACGACGCCCTCAGCAGGCTGTGGGACGACCTGAACAGCAGCATCAGAACCAGAGAACAGGTACGGCAGAGCGAAAGGTGTGTGGTGCTTCAGCGTGTCGGAGGAAGGAGGTGCTCAGCGTCTGTCCCGTGTCCTCCAGAGTCTGCAGGCGGCGAGAGAGGTCCACCAGTTTAATCACGACGTGGCCGAGCTGAAGGGCTGGATGGCCGAGAAGGAGGCCGTGCTGGACTCGGAGGACCAGGACCTGACCTCCGTCCAGACTCTGCTGAGACAACACGAGGCGCTGGAGGTAGGAAACGACCTGCAGGACCAGGAGGGAGGAGAGGACACGTGGGAAACTCTCCGTCACACTGAAGTCAAAAGAGAGTTTAAACTTTGATTTTCAGCATTTTCAAGAATCTGATGAAAGATTGCTGGAGGAGTGTCTGACAGTTTAACCAGACTAATACTAACTAATATTAGTAATAAAATACTGATACCAGACACAAAACAACCACAACAACAACTCACAATAACCATAACGAGACAAACACGGCCACAAAGACACAGTTTTTAGTAAAACTGGTGAAAACAGAGAAATGTGACTCCTTCATTCCTAAAAACACACTGAGGGTTTGAAGAGTTGATGTGAAGCTGTGCAGCTCAGGTGTGTTTACCTCCTTGCCTCCATCAGAGGGACCTGGTTCTGATCTCCGAGGAGGTGACCAGGAGCCGAGAGGAGGGCCGGGCTCTGAGCAGACGGCAGCCTCAGGCCAGAGCTGCTGTGACTCAGAGGCTGGAGGAGCTGGAGGCCTGCTGGACCAGCATCCAGGACAAGGCCTCCCAACGCCACACCAGACTGGGCCAGGCTGAGGACGTGCAGAAATACCTGTCCCACTGGACCGAACTCATGTAGGTCCTCCTCACACCTCAGGCCTGACAAAACAAACAGATGACTGTTAGTGTGACAGCCTGGAAGATCCTTTTGGTTTAACCACAAACAGCACACACACCAGACTACATTCACTAAAACAGGGGTTTTAGAGAACAGGACACAGGAGCTGCTCTGCTGCTGCCTTGATTGGTTAGTTTTTTTGTGTTATTGTGAGACTTTGGTGTTTTAAAGGGTCAGTTTGGATCCAACACAATATATGTGTAGCTAACCAATCAAAGCAGCAGTAGCCAAGAAACTACCGTGCACTGTTCTCTAAAATCCCTGTTTTAGTGAATGTAGTCTGGTGTGTGTGCTGTTTGTGGTTAAACCAAAAGGATCTTCCAGGTCTCTCTCTGTAGGGATCCTTTCCATGATGCTGTCACACACTTAGAATAACACTCTGAGCCTGTCAGTGGATCAAACAAGCTCTTTTAGTGGACCTACTGTGATCAGGTGCAGTTGTCCCAAAGGATCACGTTGCAGCCATTGCAGCCCGTTTGGTGGCTGCTGGCTGAGGTGATCTACTGGACCAGTTCCAACACTTTTACTACCTACCAGTCACTCAGACACCAGGATGAGGACACAGAGGACCATGGGTTAGAAACAGTGGAGTTCTCTGCAGTACTTTAGTGCTGAAACTGAAACAACTCTATCATCTGCTGACATTTGATTAACAGTGTTTAACTTTCCTGTCAGTCACTCAGTCAGTGTGTATTAGCCCGACTGGGCGGGGTCGTAGTATTTGAGCAGTCTGTGCTGATGAGGCTGGATGTCTGTGTGGTGTCCCAGGGCCTGGCTCAGGGAGATGCTGTCTCTGGTCCGGGGGGAGGCGCCGGGCGTGGAGGGAAGCGACCCGGAGCAGCTCATCAGGAAGCACGAGGAGCACCGCGCTCAGATGGACAGGCAGCTCAGCAAATCACAGGCCGTGAAGGAGGAGGGACGGCGCCTGGTGGAGGACGGAAACTTCATGTCCCAGGAGGTGAGTCAGGGTCCTCGGTGGGAGGGAAACGTGGAGGCACCCATAGAGGATCATCTGCTCATATCTTCTTACTGACCCCCCCCCACAGGTGGAGGAGCGCCTCTGTGAGCTGGAGGAGCTGGAGGTTCGGGTGGAGAAGCTGTGGGAGGAGACCAGGCTCCTGTATGAGGAGGATCTGGAGATCTGGGTTCTGCAGAGGGAGCTGGAGCAGGCGGAGCGCTGGCTGAGCTCCTACGAACACACGCTGACGGCCGACGAGTACGGGGTAGGTCCACCCCACCGGGGGGGGCAGAAAAACTGAGGCTCTGTGCTGAGGACACAGCAGTGAGATCAGCAGAGAGAAAACTAAAGTCTTGACCAACGAGGTTCAGAGACATTAAACTGGGTCTCCAAAAGCAACTTGTTGAAACTCTAATAATTTATGATGCAGAAAAAAAAGACTAAATCAGGTCCATAGTTCCCCTTCGACTCAAAAACATGTTAAAAAGCACCTAGAGTGGTTGATATTCAGTGAGTCAGCAGCAGAGCACTGAGCCGCTGGTCAGTGTTTCTCCCTCTGCAGGCGCTTCCAGCTTCTTTATGTCCTGTTTCTGTAGACTGCAGCTGCACTCACAGACATGAAACACATTTCTAGGTTCAGTCTGACTGAATAAACGTCCTTCAACCCTCTTAGAACTCACAGAGAAAAGACTCCCGTTATAACTGCAGAACCTGCCTGCAAATCTTCATGTTTTGGGGTTTTTCTTCAGTATCACAATAATTCAGTGACAGTTGTCTCTTCATCCACGGATCCACTGCAAAGAGGAGCAGCTAACCGCTGATCCGGCTCACGTTTACTGGAGATAACTTTACAAAATGTAAAAAATATCGCTTAAAAAATGCCTCCTTCCAAAAAACCCACATTTTAGTTCCAAAACTTAGATCATGATTATCCTCAACAATGTGATCGATCTAGAACACATCAGTGCATGAACGTGTCGTCTGGTGTTTTGGCTCCTGCAGGACTCTGTGTCTGATGTGATGGAGCTCCTGAAGAGGCAGGAGGACCTGGAGGCCATGATCCAGGCCCAGAGCGACCGCTTCATCACACTGCAGAAGAAGAAAACACAGGTTAGTAGGTAAATTACACGAAAAATTAATGGAGTTTGGTTTGTGGACTGAAGCAAAGACTGATGAACTCTATTTCTTCTTCTTCTTCTTCTTCTTCTTCTCCTCAGAGGGAGAAGAGACTGGGTCTCCATGGAAACGAGAGCCCGGACCCTGAGGACAGAAAACCTCCGGCCAGAGTTTCGTCGCTGAGGCGTAAACCGTCGGACCCGAAGCCTCCGCGGACGTCTTCCTTCAGAGACATCGACCGGCGGGTCAGTGGTGGCAGGACGGACAGGAACATCAGACCGTCTGCGCCAGACGGGAAAACCAGTACCACGACCTCCGCTGGTCCCCCGCCGAGCCCGTCTCCACGCCTGGACTTCAGGGGAACCAGCCCTCCTCCCCCCGGAGCGTCACCTGGCTCCTCCTCTCCAGAAGGCTCGCCATCATCTCCCCCCTCCTCTCCCAAACCTCTCCCTCCATCCTCCATTTTGTCTCCATCTGAGGAAGACCGTGGTCCCAGATCCAAACCTCCTCTGGCTCCGAAGCCCAGGATCCCGGCCGCAGAGCGGAAGCTCAGGCGCCGCTCGGAGCCCCCGAGCCAACCGGAGAAGCTCAGCACACCACCTGACTCGCCTCCACCAATCAGAGAGCTCACTGCTCCCACCGAACCGCCGCCTTCGCCCTCTGCCACGCCTTCATCGAGGGACGAGCCCGACGACCTGCCTGATTCTCCTGCTCCGCCTGCTGCCACACAGGTGACACCACCTGACTCTCCTGCTGCACCAATCACAGAGGAGGATACGAGATCAGCTGACCTCACACCCAGGAAGTTAGAGGATGTACCTGAGGAAGAGCCCAGCCCCCCCAGCCCGGAGGTAAGACCTGCCACCCCAGGCGAGTTGACCATCATGACTTCATAATGATTGACAGCTGATTGACGGGCGCTCTCTCACACCTGTGGTCAGGTGACACCAGTGCGGCCAATCAGAATGGAGGGAACGCTGGAGATCAAACTGAAACAAGGAGGAAACAAGGTGAGAAACTGACGTCACCACAGGTGAGTCCAGACAGAGCCTGTGAGAGGAGACACGCTCACGACACGGTCAGCTGACACAGGTGACAGACGCTCTTACAGGTGTGTTTGTCTGTCTGTGATTGGCCGGCAGGGTCTGGAGCGCTGGGAGGAGGTGTTTGCTGTCCTGGAGGGGGAGACGCTCAGTCTGTTTAAAGACACAGCAGCTGCTGCACAGGTACGACAATCATCCACAGGTTTATATTATATTATATTATATTATATTATATTATATTATTAATTCAATCATTATACTGTCTCATTAGTCATATTTATTTATTCTGTAGAATCATTTTATTTTATTATGTATTTGTATTTTTTCATTGCTTACATATTTATAGGCATTGATATTATTTTATTATTACTTATTTCTTTATAATTATTTAATCATTATTTTATTTATTATTTATTTAATCATTATACTGTCTTATTAGTCATATTATTTTATTAACCATTATGTAATTTTACTCATTGTGTTATTTTATGAGCCATATTATTATTGGTATAATTTATTTTTATCTTTTATTATATGTATTTTCTATCATTTATTTTTTTAGCAGGTACAATTATTTTGTTTTATTAGTTGTTAAATTATTTTATTATACATGATATTCTTTTATTAGTCAGTGTTTTATTATTTTTATGAGTTATTTATTTGCCTGTTTTTACTATTATTAGTATTTTCTAATGTTGTATTTGTTACTACTTATTCAGTTGTAGTCATAATGTTATTTTTATAATGTATTTTCTGTATCTTTTATTAAATATCTTCATTATTACTGAGTTAATCTTGACATGGTAGTGTTGTGCTGTGCTTCCACAGAGGGCCTCTAGGTGGCCTCCTATCAACACGGCTGGAGCCGTCTGCCGGGAGAACGTTTACTACCGGAGGAAGGAGAACACGTTCAGAGTGATGTGAGATCACCGGCTTCACCTCCTCAGATCAGAGATAAAGTCTATAATAAAGTCTAAATAAAGAATAATTTAAATTAAATGGTGTTAATTAGGATGTTTGATGTTTTCACAGAGCAAACTGAATGTTGTTATTAGAACTGAAGCTGGATCAGAAATATTTTCATCCTTAATAACGAGGAACCTCTTTTAGACTTTAAAGGAACAGTTCAGATTATAGTTAACTCTGCTTTAAACTGTGTGTGTGTGTGTGTGTGTGTGTGTGTGTGTGTGTGTGTGTGTGTGTGTGTGTGTGTGTGTGTGTGTGTGTGTGTGTGTGTGTGTGTGTGTGTGTGTGTGTGTGTGTCAGACTGGAGGACAGCAGTCAGTATCTGTTTGCAGCATCCAGTAAAGAGCTGCAGCTCCTGTGGGTGAAGAAACTCCAAAACTCCTCTGAATGTGCCAGCAGCGACTCTGACGACTCCGGGTAAGAACACACACACACACACACACACACACACACACACACACACCAGTGAATTACTAATAGCACCCATAAAATACCTGCTGTCAGAGCCTTATTACAGGGCGTCCACGCTTGTTTCCGGTTTCACACACATTCTGATTGATTTGATTCTGGTTGCATGAAATTTTAGCAGCGTTTCTGCTCCTCGTCAGCCGCTGAGCTGATGAAAACTGAGGCAAAGTCAGCAAATATGCAGGAAGTAAAGTGAAATTTACAGACTTACTACAGACAAATGCAGTAATTTTACCTCACAGAGCACAGAACCTGGTGTGGGTTCGGTGTTTTAAAGGGTTGGTTAAAGTACTAACCTGTAAAATACAATAAGTCACACAACAACACAAACACACTGACTGATGGAGGCAGCAGCTCTAAAATCCCTGTTTTAGTGAATGTAGTCTGGTGTGTGTGCTACTGGATCTACTGGACCAGTTCCAACACTTTCAGTCCAGGGGCCTAAATAGGGTCCAAGTTTAAAAACACATTATAAAAGAACATAAAAGAGGCTTTTGCAAATATCTGAGAATGTAGAAACTCATGTCTCACTGAGGAGGGGCTCATGTTTCATGTCAGAACATAAAAAGTGCTTTAAGAAATGGTATAAAATCAACACAATAAATTATATTAGGAAATTAGTGATGACTGAAGGATCCCATCAAACAAAGCTCTTATTGATTTTGGTCGGTGCTCAGAGACTATTGATGGTTTAGTATTTGGGTGTTCCTGTCTGGACTGAGCTGCTCCCGGTCCAAACTAATGAAACGAGCAGTGTTGAGCGGCTGGTTTCTGGTTTGGAGTCGAGCAGGACGTCTGTCAGTCAGAGGCTTTTTGATGGAGTTTCAGACTGAAGGGGTTTCCTTCAAACAGCGGACGGTAATTCACCTCCAACTTTTACATCTACCTGTTCACACTGTGCGCTGTGGGGGCACCAGGCGGCTCTCAGGTGGGTGAGAGGCCAGACAAATGAAAGTCCCTGACAGCAGGATTTCTTTTTTAATAAGATCCCTTGACTAGACGAATTATATTACAGGTGCACAATAGTGGAAAAACCCACGGCGGCTGAGGACACGGCTGTGGGGCTATTCAGCTGCAGAGCATTATGTCTGGTTTAGTCTGCAGCATGGAGAAGCATCGTGCTGCACAGGCGACGTGACTAATGCAGGCATGAAATACTCTAATGAAGTGACTCCTGCAGGAGGGACGTGGTCTTTATTCAACAGGAGCAGAAATAGAGGTGGAAAAAGGAGACACGTTGGCTTTAGCGGCAGTTAGCATCCAAGCTAGTTGGTTTGACCTCAGTGGAAACTCTGAAGCTGGTGACAGGGTGGACCGGGGTTTAGCGTGTTAGCTAACAAGATACAAGCTGTAAACCAGCTGGCAGGTCTGGTCTCTGTGCTAAGCTAGGCTAACCAGGCCTCGGACTCAGACTTTTCTCTTTCCTAAATGTTTTCTCTTAATATATCCCCAGTTTCTACAAGCTAACATTAGCTCTTTGGCTAACACACAGAATTAGTTAAATGAATACTAGCCCTGTAACATTAACTCTTTAACTTAAACTGCTCCCCGTGCTTCTACTCTCAAGATTAGTTCTAATGCTCCCCTTTGTTCAGCTAAAACATGTTAGCATGCTAGCTCAGTCTGTGGTTTGGGGCAGGGATCCACGCAAGTAGTCGACTAGTTGGTTTAATGTAGCTACCCGTCCTCGTCGGCACCTGATATACTAGTTGGTCAAACTAATTATCAGTATTTGATGTACAACCCAGATTAGCTGTTGTGTCTAAGGTGTTATGTTAGCCACCATGCTAATGTCCAAATGTCCAAAAGTAGGACAACGATGACAACCAGCAGGGTTTAGCATCATTTAAATCTAGAAAATAAGAACAAGGTTGTACATGGGCTTTGTCTCAATATTTACTGTGCGATGTTCGTAATCCACGCCGCAAAGAGCCATTTAAACTACGGTTTGGTTAAAAGACCATAAAACCAGTTGTGCTAAATTTTGACTGATACTTTAACTACATGATGCTGAGAGTACTTGTGTACTCGTCTAATCTAAGTTCAGATTTCCGTTAAATCAACGGAGAAATTAGTGTCTTTGTGTGTTAGCTGAAGCTAACGTTAGCTTGTGGTTGTGGTTCAGGAGGCCGTCGTCAGTCAACCTGAGTCTGGAGAAGTTGGCCGAGGCTCCGGACGATTTGACCTCCAGCAAACCGCTCGACGGGCGAGCTGAGAGCCTGGAGAGACAACCATCCAGTGACGGGCCGCCTCCGCCCAAACCCCCCCACACGTACTACAACATACACCGTTACCCTGACGACGGGGAGGCCGGGACCTCAGGTGAGACCACGTGCACGCCGCGTAACCCTGACGACCAGGTGATCAGTGAGCACGGCGATGACTCTGTGGATGTTTGGTTTGTCACGCTGCAGGTACGCAGAGCCGCCACAACCGGCCCCCCGACGCCCAGGACCCCCCCACAGGGACCCCCCAGGTAACTGATGACGGGAGCAAAGACAAGTCGAGGAGGAGCGTCTTCAGGAAGCTTTTCACTAAGAAGTAAAACCTTTTCAGAGACGTTCATATTGGAGTAAAGAGGTTTAGGATCAGGACACGTCTCCTGACGAGGCCTCGTTAGACACCAAGTAAAGATCATTTTAATTAGTTCAAATTCATTTTACACACAAACTCCTTTTGTTCCACGTGTTCACAGAAGTACAGAAGCCAGAGAGTAAAAATAAGTGATAAGAAAAGTGGAAATAAAGAAAAGGCATCAGAATCACAAAGAAATGAGCCAGAGGGAAGTTTTCTGACACAAGGTCCACTTACTGACTTTCTTCCAGCGAGGAAGGCTGAAAGATGCAGTTGAAAGGTCCAGAGGAAAGCTGGTAAGTGGACCTTGGGTTGGTTGTTTCTGTTGTGTTGTTTGTACCTCTGAGGCTGAACGCTGTGAGAATTAGAAACTGGAGAACATGTCGACAAACAACCTCAACGAGATGTTTTAAATTTAAGAAATCAGTTCAAAGACAACACGGTGAAGTCGTAGTATTACTAGTAGTAGTAGTACTAGTGTTAGTAGTACTAATACTAGTGTTAGTACTAGTACTAGTAGTAGTACTAGTAGTAGTGGTACCATTATCAGTGTGTTTTCTGATTTTTTGGGGATATTCTGGATCAACAGATCAATATAATAATAAAGTGACTGTAAACTGTAAAAAGTGTTTTTAATGTTTTTAAGTGCTTCTCCTAAAGAGCTGAATAGTGTGGTCTCCATGGTAACAAACCAGTGACAGCTGCTGACCAGCGTTTCCATGGTAATGAGTCAGTTACAGCGGCTGGCCAGCGTCTCCGTGGTAACAAGCGAGCTGACCCGCGTCTCCATGGTAACAAACCGGCGACTCCCGCTGAGCAGTGTTTTCACAGTACAGTTCGGTGTCACCTTCTAAACAGCGTCTCCATGGTCACAGCTGCTGACCAGCGTTTCCACGGTAACAGTCAGTTTCGCCCGCTGACCGTTGTTTTCACCACGGGCTGAATGTAAGACCATCACCTCCAGGCTTGGTCGATACCGACAAATCAGAGGACGCTTCTTTATAGACTGATACCGACCAATCAGAGGACGCTTCTTTATAGACTGATACCGACCAATCAGAGGACGCTTCTTTATAGACTGATACCGACCAATCAGAGGACGCTTCTTTACAGACTGATACCGACCAATCAGAGGACGCTTCTTTATAGACTGATACCGACCAATCAGAGGACGCTTCTTTACAGACTGATACCGACCAATCAGAGGACGCTTCTTTATACAGACTGATACCGACCAATCAGAGGACGCGTCTTTATACAGACTGATACCGACCAATCAGAGGACGCTTCTTTATACAGACTGATACCGACCAATCAGAGGACGCTTCTTTATACAGACTGATACTGACCAATCAGAGGACGCTTCTTTATACAGACTGATACCGACCAATCAGAGGACACTTCTTTATAGACTGATACCGACCAATCAGAGGACGCTTCTTTATAGACTGATACCGACCAATCAGAGGACGCTTCTTTACAGACTGATACCGACCAATCAGAGGACGCTTCTTTACAGACTGATACCGACCAATCAGAGGACGCTTCTTTACAGACTGATACCGACCAATCAGAGGACACTTCTTTATAGACTGATACCGACCAATCAGAGGACGCTTCTTTATACAGACTGATACCGACCAATCAGAGGACGCTTCTTTATAGACTGATACCGACCAATCAGAGGACGCTTCTTTATACAGACTGATACCGACCAATCAGAGGACGCTTCTTTATACAGACTGATACCGACCAATCAGAGGACGCTTCTTTATATAGACTGATACCGACCAATCAGAGGACGCTTCTTTACAGACTGATACCGACCAATCAGAGGACGCTTCTTTATAGACTGATACCGACCAATCAGAGGACGCTTCTTTATAGACTGATACCGACCAATCAGAGGACGCTTCTTTATACAGACTGATACCGACCAATCAGAGGACGCTTCTTTATACAGACTGATACCGACCAATCAGAGGACGCTTCTTTATACAGACTGATACCGACCAATCAGAGGACGCTTCTTTATACAGACTGATACCGACCAATCAGAGGACGCTTCTTTACAGACTGATACCGACCAATCAGAGGACGCTTCTTTATACAGACTGATACCGACCAATCAGAGGACGCTTCTTTATACAGACTGATACCGACCAATCAGAGGACGCTTCTTTACAGACTGATACCGACCAATCAGAGGACGCTTCTTTACAGACTGATACCGACCAATCAGAGGACGCTTCTTTATACAGACTGATACCGACCAATCAGAGGACGCTTCTTTATACAGACTGATACCGACCAATCAGAGGACGCTTCTTTATACAGACTGATACCGACCAATCAGAGGACGCTTCTTTATACAGACTGATACCGACCAATCAGAGGACGCTTCTTTACAGACTGATACCGACCAATCAGAGGACGCTTCTTTATACAGACTGATACCGACCAATCAGAGGACGCTTCTTTACAGACTGATACCGACCAATCAGAGGACGCTTCTTTATAGACTGATACCGACCAATCAGAGGACGCTTCTTTACACAGACTGATACCGACCAATCAGAGGACGCTTCTTTACACAGACTGATACCGACCAATCAGAGGACGCTTCTTTACAGACTGATACCGACCAATCAGAGGACGCTTCTTTATAGACTGATACCGACCAATCAGAGGACGCTTCTTTACACAGACTGATACCGACCAATCAGAGGACGCTTCTTTACAGACTGATACCGACCAATCAGAGGACGCTTCTTTATAGACTGATACCGACCAATCAGAGGACGCTTCTTTATAGACTGATACCGACCAATCAGAGGACGCTTCTTTACACAGACTGATACCGACCAATCAGAGGACGCTTCTTTACAGACTGATACCGACCAATCAGAGGACGCTTCTTTACAGACTGATACCGACCAATCAGAGGACGCTTCTTTATAGACTGATACCGACCAATCAGAGGACGCTTCTTTATAGACTGATACCGACCAATCAGAGGACGCTTCCTTATAGACTGATACCGACCAATCAGAGGACGCTTCTTTACAGACTGATACCGACCAATCAGAGGACGCTTCTTTATAGACTGATACCGACCAATCAGAGGACGCTTCTTTATAGACTGATACCGACCAATCAGAGGACGCTTCTTTACAGACTGATACCGACCAATCAGAGGACGCTTCTTTATACAGACTGATACCGACCAATCAGAGGACGCTTCTTTACACAGACTGATACCGACCAATCAGAGGACGCTTCTTTATACAGACTGATACCGACCAATCAGAGGACGCTTCTTTACAGACTGATACCGACCAATCAGAGGACGCTTCTTTATAGACTGATACCGACCAATCAGAGGACGCTTCTTTATACAGACTGATACCGACCAATCAGAGGACGCTTCTTTACAGACTGATACCGACCAATCAGAGGACGCTTCTTTACAGACTGATACCGACCAATCAGAGGACGCTTCTTTATAGACTGATACCGACCAATCAGAGGACGCTTCTTTATACAGACTGATACCGACCAATCAGAGGACGCTTCTTTATAGACTGATACCGACCAATCAGAGGACGCTTCTTTACAGACTGATACCGACCAATCAGAGGACGCTTCTTTATAGACTGATACCGACCAATCAGAGGACGCTTCTTTACAGACTGATACCGACCAATCAGAGGACGCTTCTTTATACAGACTGATACCGACCAATCAGAGGACGCTTCTTTATACAGACTGATACCGACCAATCAGAGGACGCTTCTTTATACAGACTGATACCGACCAATCAGAGGACGCTTCTTTATACAGACTGATACCGACCAATCAGAGGACGCTTCTTTATACAGACTGATACCGACCAATCAGAGGACGCTTCTTTACAGACTGATACCGACCAATCAGAGGACGCTTCTTTACAGACTGATACCGACCAATCAGAGGACGCTTCTTTACACAGACTGATACCGACCAATCAGAGGACGCTTCTTTATACAGACTGATACCGACCAATCAGAGGACGCTTCTTTATACAGACTGATACCGACCAATCAGAGGACGCTTCTTTACAGACTGATACCGACCAATCAGAGGACGCTTCTTTATAGACTGATACCGACCAATCAGAGGACGCTTCTTTACACAGACTGATACCGACCAATCAGAGGACGCTTCTTTATACAGACTGATACCGACCAATCAGAGGACGCTTCTTTATACAGACTGATACCGACCAATCAGAGGACGCTTCTTTATACAGACTGATACCGACCAATCAGAGGACGCTTCTTTACACAGACTGATACCGACCAATCAGAGGACGCTTCTTTATACAGACTGATACCGACCAATCAGAGGACGCTTCTTTACACAGACTGATACCGACCAATCAGAGGACGCTTCTTTATACAGACTGATACCGACCAATCAGAGGACGCTTCTTTATACAGACTGATACCGACCAATCAGAGGACGCTTCTTTATACAGACTGATACCGACCAATCAGAGGACGCTTTTTTATACAGACTGATACCGACCAATCAGAGGACGCTTCTTTACAGACTGATACCGACCAATCAGAGGACGCTTCTTTACAGACTGATACCGACCAATCAGAGGACGCTTCTTTATACAGACTGATACCGACCAATCAGAGGACGCTTTTTTATACAGACTGATACCGACCAATCAGAGGACGCTTCTTTATACAGACTGATACCGACCAATCAGAGGACGCTTCTTTACAGACTGATACCGACCAATCAGAGGACGCTTCCTTACAGACTGATACCGACCAATCAGAGGACGCTTCTTTATACAGACTGTGATGCTGACCAGTGTCTCCATGGTAACAGTACAGAATAGATCGCCGTCTGAACGAGGATCTGACCCCTAAACCGTCTGAAGTGACGTCATCAGTCCTGATCTCCACCCTCATGAAAAGTGACACTCGCTCACAGAAAACTATCGACCACAAATCAATTCAGACTCAATCCGCCGCATTTAGGAGCAGAAAAGGTTGGTGGCGGCGTGAAGACGCCACATTAACGGGGAGGATGCTCCACGCTGGAGAGAGTTTACAAGACAAACTTTGGTCTTAATGACTCAGTGTTGTTGGAGATGAACTCTCTTTATTTATTAATGAGCAACAAATCCAAACATCTTCAGACTCATCCTCTCCTCCATTCAGGCCGATCAATAAGTCAATCATTAAAAATAATGAGTCAGATTAAGGCTTCAGGAGTTCAAACACTTCTTCGGTTTGGGGAATTAAAGTCGATTGAAGTGTCTGAGTGAGAGTCATTCAGCCTCAGGACCAACTTATTTATCCTCCTTTTACACCCACACCTCTCACTTCTCTCTGTTAACATATAATCTCATTCATTTGACTGATTACTGGCAGATTTCTGCTCTGCTTTCATCACAATGTCGTAGATTTATGGGAAATATTGTTAAAACAGAATTTCGCACACGAGCCAAACTCATTAATTTGATTGAATTTCTCTGAATGTTTTAATTAAATATCTCCACATTTCATCGCCGTCGGCTTCCTGGTTGCTTTTCTTCCTCTCAGAGGAGGTCTGCGCGTGTTGTTTAGCTACAAACACCATCCGTTTATCGATTTATTGATTCCTTATGTAACCGTACAGACTTTTCATTTCCCCCATCGGTGATGCTGAGGTCAAAGGTCGACTTCAGGCTTCACAGTAAATATGTTAAACTTCATCTGTAGAACAGCTGCAGGAAGGAGAACTCTGGTGTTTCTACCCATGATCCTCTCTGTCCACATCCTGGTGTGTGAGTGACTGGTAGGTAGTAAAAGTGTTGGAACTGGTCCAGTAGATCACCTCAGCCAGCAGACACCAAACGGGCTGCAATGGCTGCAACGTGATCCTTTGGGACAACTGCACCTGATCACAGTAGGTCCACTAAAAGAGCTTGTTTGATCCACTGACAGGCTCAGAGTGTTATTCTAAGTGTGTGACAGCATCATGGAAAGGATCCCTACAGAGAGAGACCTGGAAGATCCTTTTGGTTTAACCACAAACAGCACACACACCAGACTACATTCACTAAAACAGGGATTTTAGAGAACAGGACAAAAGTCACACAATAACACAGACACACTGACTGATGGAGGCAGCAGCAGAGCAGCAGCTCCTGTGTCCTGTTCTCTAAAATCCCTGTTTTAGTGAATGTAGTCTGGTGTGTGTGCTGTTTGTGGTTAAACCAAAAGGATCTTCCAGGTCTCTCTCTGTAGGGATCCTTTCCATGATGCTGTCACACACTTTTTAAAAATCAGTTTTGAAGGTGAACTCTGATAAACTCTAACCTTCACAGCAGCACAGTAACTTCTTATTCTAGTTTAATGGCTCCTGGTAGAACACTCAGTAACAAAAGTACTTCTCATTAATCTTGTCTTTAATTAAACTAAACACGTGTCCTCTCACATGTGATATCAGTCTCAGTTTAATAATCCTGAATCCTTTTATCCTGAGATGTGAAGCTTCATGTTAAGATAAAAGCTGCTGTGTGGTTCCTCTCTGAGCCACAGGGTGGCGCTGTCTCCACATGAATGCTGCTGCTCCTCCTCCTCCTCCTCCTCCTCCTCCTCCTCCTCCTCCTCCTCCTCTCCCAGTTTGAGTCTGAGGCTCCAGCCGGCAGATTGTCCGGTTCAGAAGTTTATTTTCAGCGCTTGACATTGATTGAACCATTAACCCCGCGGCGCCCGGCAGTTAATGATTTTCCTGCTTGTTTTTCTGCAGCAGGAACTTTTCTCTTTTCTCTGACTGAAGCTTCATCACGTCTGCGGCTCTTCATCCCTCCACCTGAGGATGAGGAGGCCCCTTAATTCGGTTTACAGACTCACACTCAGAGTTTGAAGTTAACACTAAATATTTACAGCAGAAACTCGTCAGCACAGAAATATGGAACAAATAGAAACAGGTTTTATTTTGAGGATTCAGAGAAAAACCTTTGATTTGTTACTGTGATTATTAGAATTTAATGTTTTATTCTCACTAAAGATAAAAATCACCTCAGACTTTAGTCAGTGAAGGAAACTGGAAACTGCTCAAAATATCAGGAAATCAAACTTCAACAGCAAATGATCCTTAATAAACTAAAATTAAGACTTAAGTTTTCCCTTAAATAACCTCTGACTGTTTAAAGTGGATTCCTGTTTCACAGCAAACTACTTTATTAACTAGTTTATTAACTAGTTTATTAACCAGTTTAAAACAATAAAGTCTAAAGAATTTTACTCATTTTTAAAAAACCTTAAAATAAATAAATAGATAAATAAAAAAAAAAAGATAAATTTAAAAAACTTGAAATGAATAAATAACACATTAAAATAGATAATTAATAAATAAACTAGTGAATTAAAAAAAAACTTAAAGTAAATAAACCCTTAAAATAAATAGTTCAGACTGTTTGTGTTGCTGTAGTTCCTCTTCCTGCCGCTCGGGGGCGCCTTCAGTCCTCTTCTTCTTCTTCTTCCTCCTCATCTTCCTCGTCTTTCCCTCTGACCCTGAAACTCAAAATAACTGAAGCTGTTTCCATGTTTTTAGACACGAGGATGGAAAACAAACAATCATCCTTCATCCCTCAGTCAGATCAGGGGTCAAAGGTTCCTTAAAAACCTCCAGAAACACCTTAAACAGTCCCAGAATTTTCCTTTAATCTCTGTAATCCAACAAGAACTCCCCTTAAGATCTCACAGAGGAACCAATAAAACCCCTTAAGAGTCCCTGGAAGTCTTCAGGGCAGCTACTGCCCCCTTAATAACCCCACAGAGACCCTTTGGACTCCTGTAACCTCCTTAAAACCCTTTAAATGCCCCCTGGAATACTATAGCAGCACCCAGAACCCTTAAAATCACTCTTAAGAACCAGTAACCCCCTTAACTTTTATTGTGAAACCTCCACGACTGATGGAATCCATTTAAGAACCCAAACATGGATCCACAATTACCCTTGAACCCCCCCAACAACCCCTAAAACACCTTAATACTCCCTTAAAAGCCCCATTAAAACCAACACGACCTCCTAAAGTACCAAAGCCACCCCTTAATAACCCCATAGATCCTCTTAAGGCGTGGAACACTTAGGAACCCTGTTGGATTTATTGAAAACTCCTGAAAACCTCTAAAAAGTCCTCAAGAAAACCCTTAATAACATCTAGAGCCGCCTCAGAAAATCCATTATTGTTACCCCCTTACAAACCCAAGGAATCCCTTAAATGTTAGAGCCCCTTTAAGAAGCACAGAACACCTAGAAACCCTAAAAGAAAAACCTTAAGTGCACAAGGCCCTCTTTAAATGCTGCCAGAATCCCCTTAGAACTTGCAATTAACCCTTAAAGTATCCCTGAAATGTGTTGAGAACCCCTAGAACCCCCTGATGAACCCCCTTAAGTACACGAGGACCTCCATAAAGGCCACTGGAACCCCCTTAGAACACTCCAGTGAAATAACCCCTTAAAACCCTGCTGAGAACCCCTTAACAAACCCTTAATGCTCTGCAGCTGTTTCACATCTGGATCAGAGATTTTGATCAGAAACCTTAAACTTTAAACTCGTTCACTCTGCGGATGAATCAGATCTTTCAGGTTGATTAAACATGGAGGCTGAATTTTTCACCAGTTGGTGTAAAAGTGACGGAAAAATGAAAACAGATGATGTTAATTATGACGGAGGTCAGAGGGCGGCGCCTCGTTCTGTTTTCTCTGCAGCTCTGATCAAATTTAAAAACCTTCCAAACACCAAAACACAAAGAAAGTTCCCAGAGATAATTATCTTTTTTTATTATTCTCATCAGAAATAAATCAGTTTCATACAAACTGTGAAGTGAATTATTTTCAGCTGAAGATCGCAGAACATAAAGTTTTTAAATTTTCAGCTTTATGATATTAAGTTGTCTTAGAACAGCTTCACAGTAAAAAGCAGCTGGAAAATTAGTTTTTTATCATTTTCATGAAAAAGTTTATTTCAAATTTCCTCTTTTTCTGAGGAAATTAAAATGTTTGAACTTTGTTCTAAATTTTGGGAAAAAATGAACTGGGTCTGGTTTGGTTTGAAGTCCCAGTTAGTAGTTCAGCATCAATAGAGGGAAGGAGAGTCAGGCTCTCTCTCATGCTTCAGGCGGCAGGTTTTAGTGTTAAATGTGGTTTAAAATTCAAAAGATAATGAATGGAGTCTGGTCTGGTCCGCTCTGATTTGAATAGCCACTTGTCAATCTCTCCCTCAGGCTTCACACTGCATTTTTTAGCATTCAAACATGTTTTAGAATTGATAAGAAAGCGAATGGAGTCTGGTTTTGTTTGGTTTGGTGATGCAAGATGCAGAAGTCAGCCTCTGTCGTCCTCAGCGCTGCAGGTTCAGCACTGTCATGAGGTTCAGAATTCAGGAAAAAATGAACTTAGTCTGGTTTGAAGTACCGGCTGGTAGGTGACCAGCTGTTTCTGTCCCTCCCTCCAGTTTTAGCATTGATGCTGCGTTTTAAAATTCTGAAGCAAATAAAAGGAGTCTTGTTTGATCTGAACTCCAACCGGACCTACAAAAGACACAAAGACACAAAGACACAATCATCCCTCATCCGTCACGCTGCAGATTTAAGCAGCAACAGAGTTTAAAACTAAACTGAACGTTTGATGAAGAATTCAAACTGAACTTTAGTCTGTTTTAAAATTCAGGAAAAAATGAACAGAGTCTGGTTTGGGCTGCTTTTCTTCTTCATGGCCATATTTGTCTGTTTCACGCAGCTTTAAAGGTTCAGTTCGCACAAATATTCACTGAAAACCCTGAAACAGACGCTGCGTTTGTTTTCTCTCTCAAGATGGATGGACGTCTGTCCTCTTCCTCTTCCTCTTCATCCTCCTCCTCCTCCTCCTCCTCTTCACCTCCTCCTCTGCACCTCCTCCTCTTCTTCATCCTTTACTCTTCCTGTTCTTCTTCCTCTGCATCTCATCTCTTCCTCCTCCTCCTCCCATTGGCCTCCTCTTCTTCTCCATCCTCCTCCTCCTCTTCCTCTTCACCTCCTTCTCCTCTTCATCCCTTACTCCTCTTCTTCTCTTCCTTCCCCTCCTCCTCCTCCTCTTCCTCCTCCTCCTGTGATCAAAACAACAACAACAACAAACAGGCGCTGTGCTGAGTTCACGGTGTCACCAAGAATCCGACAAACAAGCACCAATTTACTGTCCCGTCAAAATAAAAGCATGAAGGAAAAAACAAACTACATTCTCTAAAAGGAATTTATTTTTCAGACGTTAAATCATCAAAGGCTCGTTTTTATGTAAGAAAAATGCGCCAAAGCAAAGAGTTCATCATCCCTCCTCCTCCTCCTCCCCTTCCTCCTCTTCTTCTTCTTCTTCTTATTATTATTATTATATTATTATTATTATTATTATTATTATTATTATTATTATTACATTTGAACGTGGAAAAATCTGTCTGACAAAAGAAAATCGCTACTAAAGACTCACTTTTTTTAGGAGCTTTCAAGCAATAATCTTCCTGTAAAGGTCACGAGAAGTGACTGAAAGCTCCGGAAAAGCCCAGACGTGGATCTTGTTAATTATGATGTTATTTACAACATTAGAAATAATCATAGTTCTAATTAATTATTAAATGTCCTACCATTTAAACACCAACTCTCGGCTTACTGATTTTTTTAAATCAATTAATTAATCAATTGATTGATTTATATTTATATATTTATCATATATTAAGTCAGACTAAACGTCACGTCCATCATTCATGTAAAATCCTGTCACATTGAAAATGTTTCACATTTTTACAACAAACAAATAAAACGGGAAGAAAACCATCAAAAATCATAAATCTGCTCAGAAATATTAACAACAAACAAACTGAGTTTCAAAACAGGAATTTAAATTTATTTCATGTTCAAACTGAGTGTTTGTCTCCGCAGCAGCTTCACGGAGCCTCAGAGAGAAATAAAATCACCTGTTGGGGTGGAAATGTGGGCTTTTCCTCACTCAGGCCTCTTAATGTTTCCAACATGAGACGAAATCACCTGAAATAAATCACCTGAAATAAATCACCTTAAATAAATCACCCTTAAATAAATCACCTTAAATAAATCCCCCTTAACCTCGGCTCACAGGCTGCGGTGTTTCGGCCCAGTGTGTCCGAGCTCCAGCTGCTCCTCCGGGGAGAGAAGTTCAGGTCCCCCGGAGCCACAAACGCCTCCCGCTTGTCTCCAGTCTGTTAAATTGGATGAAATCTGAACGGAGTTCTGAATGGGAGGATTTTCTCTCACATTTACGCACAAAAACTTTGGATTTGAAAACTTTAGCTTTTTTCTCTCCTTGTTGGAGGAAGATTTCAAATATCTGCAGGTTTCAGAGTCACGTGAGCATTTCAGCAGAGTTAAAGCCGTTTTCTCTCTCCTCAAACATCCTCACTTCTCCTCCGGTTAAGGTCGCTCCGAGGCTCCCAGTCCACCTTAAAGGAGCCAGACTGCGTGTGATTAAACAGTTTTAAGGTGGAATGACTGAGTTCACAGCTTGTGCTTTTCTGTCAGTCTAAACATGGAAAAACATCCCATAATAAACACAGTAAAACCACGTCTGTGGTGTCAGTGAGGGACTCTGTCTGCAGTAATAGTACATGTTTATAGTACTGATACTATTACTCAGTGTATCACCATAGCAACAGGACTTCATGCAGCTTTAACTATAGTTGTGGTGCAGTAGTACTAATACTACTAGTACTAGTACTAGTAGTATTAGTGTACTAGTAGTATTAGCAGTATTACCGAGTATTAGTACAGACAGTACTCCCAGTAGCAGAGTGGTATCAGTACTGTTAGTAGTACCAGTGTAGTATTAGTACTCCCAGTAGAACCACTGAACACGTTTCATGTCTGAGAAAAATCAGTCACATGTTTTTATATGTTTCCATCTTTGTGGTAAAGAAGTACAAGTACTAGCAGTACTGGTGTAGTACTCGCAGCAGTACTATTGTAGTATCATCAGAATTATCAGTAGTACTGGTAGAGCACAGTCAGTACTTGTGTGTATTTGCAGTATTAGTTGTAGTACTGCTGTTGTAGTATTAGTACTGCAGTATTAGTACTTCTTGCAGTTCTTTGATTTTTCCTGTTAAATGTTGTTTTTTTTAAATATTTTTGGGTCAAAATGTTTTTTTAAATCAAACAGAAAACTGAATCCTGTCTGTGGTTGTAGTACTGAATACAGTAGTACTGCAGTTGTACTCGTCCTGGTGGTACTGGTAGTACTGGCGGTACCAGCAGTAGTACATGAATGTAGTACTGCAGAATAAAGGTTCGCTTTATTTATTATTATTCACCGTTGATGATAAACCCGTTAAAACACGTTGGAATGCTCCTTTAAACGCTGAACTCTGAAAGCTGTCCTCGCGGCCTCCGCTCCCTCTCGGCTCGTGCTGCTCTCGGATTTCTGCTCCGACATGAAGGAAACTTCACCACGAGCCTCCAGGAAGCGGCACGCGGACTCCACACCGTGTTTACGCCTCCCGGCGCGCATTTTACGCGCATTTTACGCACGGAGAGCCTTTGGAGACGCAGCTCGTGGCCTCTCTGCGCCGCGCGGGCTGACACGCGGATCAACTCCGCGTGTCCTGACCGTGTCCGCGTGCCCTCCGGTCCCCTCTGTGTTTATTTTCCTGGACGCAAACAGGTCTGGAGACGGCGAGGGGAAAATATTTGAGTGTAAATATGAGGAGCGGCGGGGATTTGGGTGCACGCGTGCATGGTGTGTTTTCCAGCTACGGTTTTAGTTGAGGTGGGGGGGGAGTGGGAGGAGGGGAGGGGGGAGGCAGACAGGGGTGAGTGTGTTTTCCACGCTGCAAAAAGTGTCCGCGCTCGTGTTTTTTTTGGGCGTGTTGGAGGCTCCGAAAGTGATTTCTGCGCGTAAAAATCACCAAAATGAACCAAAATGAATCCGAAAATTAAACGTTTTTAGATGAAGTTGAATTTATTTAAATTTAAATTACAGTTAGTGTTTTTAAAGAGAGAGACATGGAGCTCCGAGTTTAAACATTTGTTTAAAACAAATGCAGAAATAATAATAATTAAAAAAAAACAAAAACGACCCGCTGTGGAAAAATAAAGAGAAAATCCGATCTGAGAGATTTTCAGATTTGTTTGGATCAAATTTAGATTTTTTTCCTCCTCAGAAAAGCCTGAAAACCCTCTCGTGGTTCATTCGGGTGTTTTTTGCAGCGTGCTCGGCATTGGTGGATGTGTGTGTTTCCCTGTGCGTCATGATTGGCTGAAAGCGCAGAGGACGCCTTAATATTTAATACTAATGTTCCCCTGGTTGGCTGAGGACTGGAAAGGTCCAACCAATGTTTTTTACTTGCTTTAGTGGCTGTGGCTCCCTAATTAATTGCAGCTATCTGTCTCCTATCGATGTGTGTGTGCATGTGTGTTGTGTGTGTGTGTTTCCTCTTTTCTCCCCAAACCGAACATGAAATAGTTTGTTGGGCTATACTTTCCTTCTTCCTATCGTTCCCCCCTTCCTTCCTTCCCGTCCTGGTTCGCAGGCAGAGACAGGACAGATTGAAACCCAGCTGTGTTCGTCGCTTTTGGTCGTTGCCATTTTCCCCCCTCATTGCCCGGTGATGTTGGATATGGGAGAGCGCAAAGAGGTGAAAATGATTCCTAAATCGTCGTTCAGTATAAACAGTTTGGTGCCCGAGGCCGTGCAAAGCGACAACAACAACCACCAGAACCAGCAGCACCACCACCAGAACCAGCACCACCACCAGAACCACCTCCACCACCGGCCCGGCGGCGCGGACGAAGCCGAGCAGAAGGCTCCTCTCCCGGCCGCGCAGCAGGACGGCAAAGCGGAGCCTAAAAGTGACTCCTCGAGTCAGGAGAGCTGCCCGGACGAGAAGGAGAAGCAGGAGGAGAAGAAGGACGGCAAAGACGGAGACGGCGGCGCCGGAGGGAAGGACGGAGACAAGAAGAGCGGCAAGTACGAAAAACCTCCTTTCAGTTACAACGCGCTGATCATGATGGCCATCCGGCAGAGCCCGGAGAAGAGGCTCACCCTCAACGGCATCTACGAGTTCATCATGAAGAACTTCCCGTACTACCGGGAGAACAAGCAGGGCTGGCAGAACTCCATCCGGCACAACCTCAGCCTCAACAAATGCTTCGTCAAGGTGCCGCGGCACTACGACGACCCGGGCAAGGGGAACTACTGGATGCTGGACCCCAGCAGCGACGACGTCTTCATCGGCGGCACCACCGGGAAGCTCCGGCGGCGCTCCACCACCTCCCGGGCCAAGCTGGCCTTCAAGCGGGGAGCCCGGCTGACCTCCGGGCTGACCTTCATGGACCGGGCGGGCTCCCTGTACTGGCCCATGTCCCCCTTCCTCTCCCTGCACCACCCGCGGGCCAGCGGCGCCCTGGGCTACAACGGGACCTCCTCGGGCTACCCGGCTCACCCCATGTCCTACAGCACCATGCTCACCCAGAACATGAGCCACAACCACTCGTCGTTCCCGTCCTCCAACGGGCTCAGCATGGACCGGCTGGTCGGCGGGGATCTCCCCTACGCGACGCACCACCTGACGGCGGCGGCCCTGGCGGCCTCGGCGGTGCCCTGCGGCCTCTCCGTGCCCTGCTCCGGGGCCACTTACTCCCTGAACCCGTGCTCGGTCAACCTGCTGGCCGGGCAGACCAGCTACTTCTTCCCCCACGTCCCGCACCCCTCCATGACCACGCAGACCGGCGCCGGCAGCGGCGGCTCCTTGCAGGCCGCCCGGGCTTCGGCCTCCAATTCCCCGCAGGCTCCGTCCTCCTCGTCGCTGCCCTGTGACTCTCTGAGGCCGGCCCTGTCCGGCTCTCTGCCGGCCTTCTCCTCGGGACTTTCCGGGGGTTTGTCTGACTATTTTACGCATCAAAACCAGGGGTCGACCTCCAACCCGCTTATACACTAACACCCCCAAACCCCCAGCCTCACCCCTCCACCTTACCCCTCCATCCATCCACCCATCACCCCTCCATCCTCCCATCCTCCCCTGTCCTCCCTGAAGGAGTGAGCATCTTAAACTGACTGGAACTGTAAGTTGAACATTTTACACTGAACATTTACATTGTAAAAAAAAAAATTACAAAATTATTATAAACTACCTACTATAGAAAAAAGAGGAGAGACTTAAACTGCAAAACAAAAAAGAGCAGCAGAGAAACTGACAGAAAGCAGCGCTGAAGTTTCCAGGTATTTTTTAATATTATTATTATTATTATTGCCTCTTCTTCTTCTTCTCCTTCTTCTTCTTCTTCTTCTTCTTCTCTCTCTTCCTCTCCTGCAGGTTTTATTTCTGTGTACATAATGTCTGTTACTATAAGTGTCCGGGGTTTGTCTGTATAGTTCTGTCAGTCAGCGACGTGCAATGTGATCCGAGCTAAGAGCAGAGAGACTGATGGAGCTGCAGGCCGAGTCCTTCTGTGCTGGTTTGTTGTTGGTGTTGTTGTTGGAGGAGGCATTACTTTTTATAGAATGTGTATTTAAAATAGTTCTGTCTAATTTTTACGATTTAAAAAAGGTAATAATAATAATAATATACCTGCTAGGCTAATAATAAGAATAATGATGGTAATAATAATAAGAATAATAATAATAATAATATGTGTAATAGCCGGTTTGCCCGCATGTCTGCAGTATTATCAGGTATCATGCGGGTTAGAAAAGAGGCGGCGGAGAATGATTTTATTTTACAAAAATTTAAACACTAATTTTTTAATTTTCTATTCAGTGTTTTCTTTCTTTTTTCTTTTTTTTTTTGTTTTGTTTTTTTTAAAGCGACTCCCGCCGTTAAAGTCCTGAGGCTGTTTTCTCCATTCATCCATTTCCCAGTTTAAAAACTGTTAATGTACTTTTTTATAGACCAAAGAATCGGTTTTTAGGAAACATTTTAGAGTCAGTATTCAGCTGACAGAGGCCTGGTGTTGTAGGAACTAATGAGTGAGTGAGTGAGTGAGTGGATGAAGGAGTGAATGATGCCTCCCTCACTGCAGAAAATGTCCATTTAAACGAGATTTTTATCGCATTTTTTACGTTATTTTTTTTTTTAAATATTTTTTTTGTTTTCTTAAATTAGCAGAAATTTGAATGGAGTTTGGTGGCGCCGATTTCAAAATTTCCCCACGAGTGTTTTGTTGGTGCAGCTGGAGGCTTTTTTATTTTATTTTATTTATTTTTTAAATCTGCCCCGTTTTTAGATCAAAAGCTGAACTGCGTTGCAAACAGCGTAAATGTACCTCCTCTGCAGATTTGAAGGCGTAAAGGTCTCGTTTCCACATGGATGTTTTCCGCGGTGGCAGCCTGTCATGTGCTTCTCTCACTGGAACCGTGACGCCGATAAAAACGGACGTTCACGCTTCTTCTTCTTCTTTTATTTTTTTTGTATAATTAGTAAAAGAGAGAGAAAAATGTCTATTTGTAATTTGAATTTGGGGTTTTCCTTCTTTCTCTCCCAGAGGAGGAACAATGTAAAAACCCGTTTGTTTGACAGAAGAAAAAATGCCTCATTATCTAATACTACTTGGAATGATTGTCCTTTAATTGTCGTCTCTAAAAACAATTTTTCATGGTTGTGATACTATTGTGGTCTTATTCTTATTCCCGTGTTTGTCGCTTACAGAAGTTAAAAAAAGAGAAAAAAATGTTTTAATCATAAAAAAATAAAAATAAACGAATAGGTTACATTCATAACTAACGCAAATCCTTTTGTCTTCTTTGCTCCTGCCGTCCTGTTGTCACTGTTTTTATCACCAGGCTCTTGAACGCACCGATGAACTAATCCAGCTGTTTTGTTTAAAATCTCTTTTTAATTATTAGTTTGGGATTTTGGAGCCAAATGTTTGGATCTCAGCTTAAACTCGCTGTTTTCTTAACGCGGTTCTTCACGGCGCTGCTTCCCAGGTGGAGTTCAGACTGTTATTATTTTATTTTTGTGGTTTTAGTGGAGCCCAAACATCAGCTGTGGCTCCACGTGAGACTTTCCTGTTTGGGTTTGGGTTTGTTGTTGTTTACGCGCCGCGGAGCGCGTGTGCGTAAAGCTGCTTTTACGCGTGAAGATTCCGCGTCCTGCTGGAAAAACTGTGTCAAGCGGTGCAGCCAGAGGTCGCGTGAAGGCTGCGGGACGGTCTGAGCGGGACAGGCTGCGGGCTGCGGGGCTCTGTGCGGGTTCACGGAGACTCTCTGCGCACAAACCGGGCGGAACACCGTCTGATGAGTTCACTGGCACGCTGCTGGGGTCGGAGTTTAGAGGTTCGGCTGCTTCATTCTGTCTGATTCTCTCTTCTCAAAGCTCAAATTCAGAGTTAAACGTGCGGATGTGTCTGATTTCCCCTCCGGTGTGTCTGCGGGAGCTGCGGCTGGTTTTCTGTGTGTGTGTGTGTGTGTGTGTGTGTGTGTGTGTGTGTGTGTTTATGTTGTTGGCTCATTATTTACAGATCAAACCCAAACTGTGTTGCAAACAGTTGAAATTCATCCTTTAAACCTGCAGATTTTCCTTCTTTGCTCAGACTAAAGTCAGAATTAGATCTTTTCCTCTCCGGGTTGTTTTATTTCCACTAAATGAGACTTTCTGAGCTTCCAGAAGCTGCTGAGCTTCAATTTTAACCGTTTTCACGAGCCGGTGTCTTGTTGCTGCAGCTTCTTCTGTGTTTTGGTGTTTTGGTGTTTTGGCTCTTTGCTTCTTTCTGGTTTTATTTGTTTTCCACAGATGAAACAGAAAAACTGTTCCTCTCTGTTCTTGTTCAGACACGTGAAGCTCTCCAGCTTCTGTTTGTGGGGTTTTTCTGTAGCTGGTTGATTTTTCTCTTCTTCCCACTTTATTTAGTTTGGTTTTAAACCGCAGTAACAGATGAATCCTCCAACCTGCACATTTCTCCTGATTCAGTAAAGAAAAGTCAGAGTTGAAGCCTGATTCCGCTCAGACTGCTTGTGTTCACACCGGAGATCTAAACCGTGTTAAAAACGGATCAAATCTTCTCCTCAAACCCGCAGATTTTCCCGTTTTTTGGATTAAAAGTCTGAATTTGAGCGTTAATTTTCTCCCTGTTTGCTCTGGAGAAGAGACGTTGTGCTGAAGGTGCTGATCCGGATCTGAGTGTTTGTGGTTCTGTGATCCGGATCTGAGTGTTTGTGGTTCTGTGATCCGGATCTGAGTGTTTGTGGTTCTGTGATCCGGATCTGAGTGTTTGTGGTTCTGTGATCCGGATCTGAGTGTTTGTGGTTCTGTGATCCGGATCTGAGAGTTCGTGCTGCAGCTGTAGTGTTTTTATTATTATCATTATTATTATTTTACAGATTTCTGCCTCCAAATTGAAAAAAACAGCTGAAATTTAAACGGAGTTCTGTTAAAGAAAAGTCCAGTTTTCGGGTCGGATCTCCTCCTCTTCCTCCTCTTCCTCCTTCTTCTTCGTGTGGTTTTATTCCTGCAGTGTGTTTTTAGCCTGTTGTCTCCTGCAGGTTTCGTTTCTGCGCATCGTTAAAGTTTGAGATCAGAAATGTTTCGCTGTTTTACGCGCAAGAAAAAAGTCGTTTTGAGGCAAAAACAGCTTCAGACTGTCCGGACACTTTGTGGCCCAAACTGCCTCTGAAGCCTGAAATAAGAAATAAGAAATAAGAAATAAGAAATAAGACATTAGACATTAGAAAGGGTTTAATGTAAAATGTGAACATGAACTGCTGCTGTTTTTTTATTTTTTATCTTTAATTCAGTTTGTGTCAGAAACCATTTGAAAGAAGCTCCGATGTGATGAAGAGCAGCAGGTCAGAGGTCAAACACCTTCAGCGGAAAAAACCCCGAAATTACAAAATAAGAGTTTTTCTGCAGCTGAAATCAAACACCCCCCCCTCCCACACACACACACACACACACACACACACACTCTGCTCGGGTTTTATTTTCTGTTCTGGGGAGAAGCTGCAGCCTGCAGGAGGTCAGAGGTCACACAGACACGATCTGTTGTTATCGATCAGTGATCAGCTGATCAGACGGTTCGGCTTCTTCTCTGCTTTTTATTTATTATTATCATTATTATTATTATTATTATTCTTTAGAATAATCTGTGTGAGATGTTTCTGTGCTTCTGTCCTCTGAGGCTCTTTGTCCCTCCTCGTGTGGGAGGCTCAGTTTCCCATGATGCTCCTGGTTTCTGCAGCAGCCTGAATTTTGGGTGGAGAAATATTCAGATGCTGTGTGAGCAGCAGGAGTCCAGGCCGGTGTTTAACGTTGTGTCACATTCTGGAGTCTTTAAAGTGTAACACATCAGAGTTTGATCCTTTAAAGGCCTCGTCCTCTCCAGGGGTTCAAGGGTTTCAAGGCCCTTCAAAGACCGATATCAGGCTGGAGGAGCAGAATCTCTGCAGGAAATCCTGAATCTTTAAACGTTTGGTCCTAAAACTGAACAAACAGACGGCGGCTGGTGTTTTTGTTTGCGTCCAGTGAGGCTCTGAATTCACCGGGAAAGTTTGAGGGTTTTAAAGATTTGAAAAGAGAAAACTGTTGTTCTGGTTTTCAAAAGCCTCCCATCAGGGTCCCAGGATGCTCTGACGTCTGTTTCTGACACAAAACTCTGAATCATTTCAACACTTTTGGCGCCAAAATGGAAAAAAGTGAAGCGTTGGTTCAACAGAGGCTTTTATTTTGACACACTGACAAACAAAACACTTAATATTTAGTTTTTTAGCAACGAAAAAAGAAAAATGAGGAAAATTCTTCTTAAAAATTTCACGTTTAGTTTCCAAAAATCCAAATCTGTTGTTTCATGTGAGATTTTTTTCTGTCCAACGCTTTAAAAAAGATGTTTTATCGTCTGAAAACACAAACGAGGATTCAGGCTCCTGATGAGGCTCAAAAAAGAAAGAATTTTTAAATGTGACCTTCAGGCTTTTTTATACAAACAAGATGAAACATTTAAATATTCAATATTTGATATTTTCGGCACTAAATTGGAACAAAACATCAACTGAAGTCTTTTTATTATTAAACTGCTCTTCAGACCAAACTGAACATTTTTAACTCTTCACATAAAAACAGTTTGTTTTCCTGATAATCTTTTATTTTTAGGTAAAAGCAGCAGCAGTGTCTGAGACTGAAAATCTTTTCTTATTTAAACTATTATTATTATTATTATTAAATCTCCTCGTGTTGAAGAACAAAGATTGAAAAACGTTCAAACGAAGAAAACGTTGGAGACTTTTTTTAGCCTCAAACTGGAAAATTTAAAATCATAATTTAATGTTTTTGATAATTACATCATCTTAAACGTCACAGATATACAAATCAAGACTTCAAAACCACAAATCAGATTTAATTAGAGACTTTTAGAGTCCAGTGAGGCTTTAAATCCATGACATTTCCTGAAAAAGCCTTTAATTTGAAAAGCTACCTGCTTCCTGTCTGTCCCAGTGACCTCATGGACACCTCACATGTTGAGATGACCAGTTTAAGCTTAAGTGTGGCGAGTTTGACTTTCAGAATAAAGCTTGCCGAGGCTCAACATCCTGTTATGCTTTCAAAATAAAGCTTAGTGCCGCTGGGCCCAAAAAGACGGATTCTGACGGATGTTTTACGAATCATTTGTGCGCAGTTTTTACTTTCCGCCTCATTTGTACGACGTGTTGCTGTCAGAGACGACGCGGCACTTCTGTAACTAACGCACTTATTTTACCGTTAGCCGGACGCTACGTGTTCAGGATGCTAACGTGACCGCGGAGAGTTCACGGCGTCAAACCGACACGTGAAAAGCTTCAAATGTGCAGACGCCATCTATGACATCACGAAAAAACACACGGAAAGCAAAACATGTTACGACGACACGCGACAAGAGACATGAGTCTGATCTCAGATCAGCGTGGACGGTCTATCCTCTGATCTGAGATCAGCGTGGACGGTCTATCCTCTGATCTGAGATCAGCGTGGACGGTCTATCCTCTGATCTGAGATCAGCGTGGACGGTCTATCCTCTGATCTCAGACCAGCGTGGACGGTCTATCCTCTGATCTCAGATCAGCGTGGACGGTCTATCCTCTGATCTCAGACCAGCGTGGACGGTCTATCCTCTGATCTCAGATCAGTGTGGACGGTCTATCCTCTGATCTGAGACCAGCGTGGACGGTCTGTCCTCTGATCTCAGACCAGCGTGGACGGTCTATCCTCTGATCTCAGACCAGCGTGGACGGTCTATCCTCTGATCTCAGACCAGCGTGGACGGTCTATCCTCTGATCTCAGATCAGCGTGGACGGTCTGTCTTCTGATCTCAGATCAGAGTGGACGGTCTGTCCTCTGATCTCAGATCAGCGTGGACGGTCTGTCCTCTGATCTCAGATCAGCGTGGACGGTCTATCCTCTGATCTCAGATCAGCGTGGACGGTCTATCCTCTGATCTCAGATCAGCGTGGACGGTCTATCCTCTGATCTCAGATCAGCGTGGACGGTCTATCCTCTGATCTGAGACCAGCGTGGACGGTCTATCTTCTGATCTGAGACCAGCGTGGACGGTCTATCCTCTGATCTGAGACCAGCGTGGACGGTCTATCCTCTGATCTCAGATCAGCGTGGACGGTCTATCCTCTGATCTCAGATCAGCGTGGACGGTCTATCCTCTGATCTCAGATCAGCGTGGACGGTCTATCCTCTGATCTCAGACCAGCGTGGACGGTCTATCCTCTGATCTCAGATCAGCGTCTCTCTGCGTTTCTCCTCATGTTTGTTTGTTGTCGGCCGTCTCGGCTGCTCTGAGATCAGCCCGCCGCAAACACAACAAAGGAGGACTTTCAGCAGCAATTTGTTCGTTTGCTAAAGGAGGGCTACGAGTTAAACGAGTCCGACTGTAACGCAAGAACCCCCCCTCACCCCCCTCACCCCTCCTCACCCGTCCTCACCCCCCAACAATGGAGCTGCCGGGGAACCCAATCTCTGCCGGCCTGATGCTATCTGTCCCATGTTAAATGGGGTGACCAGCAGTCAAAAGACAAAAGAAGCAACAGAAGGACACGGGGGAGGAGGAGGGGGAGGAGGGGGGGGAGGAGGGGGAGGAGGGGGAGGAAGTGCAGATATCCTTTCCTCTTTTCTTTCTTTGGACTCAGATCTTTTACTTCAGTAAAAGTAGTAAAACCTCCGTCTGCACAGTCCTGCCTTCAAATGTTACTGAAGTACAAACACTGGAGAATCAGAATGAGAGGAGTTCTCCTGATGCTGAACCACACGGGATGTTATTGATACGGGATGTTATTGATACGGGATGTTATTGGTTTATAATTACTGATCATTTCTGTTGCAGCTGCTGAATCTGGAGCTCGTCTTCATTTATCTGTTGGTTTCTTCTGTTTTCATCTTCTGTATCTGCAGCTTTTGTTCTGAAACAGAAGGAAAAGATTTGTGAAATGAAATAATAGAAAATCAAAATATTAATGTTGAATAAAATATTATGAAATTATAGAAATTAAGTTTAAATAAGTAAAAAAAGTTCTAAAATGAAAGATAACGAATATACATCAATGAAATAATGAAATACTTAAAATAATACATATAAAGTAATTCTAAAATACAAAACGAATAAAAAATACATTTAAATTAAGAAGATAATAAAATAAACTCAGAGATTTTAGAAATAATAGAAAAATGACAAAACAATGATAAAAATAATTAAAAAACAGATTTTCTTTCTGCAGTAATTAAAGAAGCTCTCAGTGTTTTAAAAGACATTTTTACTGCAGCACGTTTCACTGGAGGTCAATGGTCCAGTTTTTCTCAAAATCCAGTTTCTAAAGAGGAAAAATCTCTTATCTGTCTTCTGCTTCCTGGACTTCAAAATAAAAGTCTTATCACAGCAACAAATTGGACCCTGAAAGCCGTGAAAGTTTCACAATAAAACTGTTATTTTCAAACTACTTTCAAAGCAGATTTGATGTTTAGATCTTTTAAAATCGTGGATATAATAAATAAAACAGTGTCATCGATAAACAAGATGACTTTAGTCATAGAAGGACTTTAGTCATTAAGTTATAGAGGAAAACAGAAAAGACATCAACCTCCAAAGACCAAAACACGTCAGTAAAATCAGTCTGAATGGACAAATGTGTAGTTTCTAATGATGTTCACACGTTTTCAGGGGAAATTCTTTAAAAAATGTCAAATGTCCAAAAAATAAACCCAAAAACGTCCCGAGTGTCGTAAAAGTCTGTTTTTGGAGCCTGCTGTTTCTGTCTGGCTGCTTTACTGACTTGTTGAGTGGCAAGTTTACCTGTTGGCCTCTTTTGGCTCATTTGGAAACAGACAGTGGTCATCAGGTGATTTTAAAGGAGAAATCCACCATTTTTTAGATGTTTTTTTTTTTTTTTAATCAAACCAAGTGGAAAAACAGTCGAGTTCTGTGAGCAGTTCTGTTTGCAGGCTGCTTAACTGACCAAATACAGTCAAAGTGGTTTAAAACTGGTTGTTATTTATTGCAGAATGACCCTTTATTCATCATCTGGGTTCAGTTTCTGTTTTTAAAGTCAGAAAAAACTAAATCTGACCAAAAGTTTGTTGTTTGTTTGTTTGATGACACAAATTTGTCAGAAATATCAAAATGTTCTGGTTTACTGGTTATTTACTAGTTGTTTACTGGCTGGTTTGTTGCTGGTTTACTGGTTATTTACTAGTTGTTTACTGGCTGGTTTGTTGCTGGTTTACTGGTTATTTACTAGTTGTTTACTGGCTGGTTTACTGGCTGGTTTAGAGGTTGTTTTAATGACTAGTTTA
Organism: Pempheris klunzingeri; assembly: GCF_042242105.1. Lineage (NCBI taxonomy): Eukaryota > Metazoa > Chordata > Actinopteri > Acropomatiformes > Pempheridae > Pempheris > Pempheris klunzingeri. The sequence goes on along the minus strand of NC_092024.1, from coordinate 24,822,472 downwards.
GGGCTGTTTACTGACTGATTTACTAGCTGGTTAATTGCTGATTTATTGCTCGATTACTGGCTGTTTACTGCTCTTTAATCCGTCTCTGCGGGTCGGGCTGGTGTAGAGGTGGAGGCCTCGGTGGCTGCAGCTGATTGGCTGTTGGGGGGTGGAGGGCCAAACCCTCTGGGGTCAGAGGTCAGCTGACTGCAAGGTCCAGTTCAGGGCCCAAACCGGTCCGGACTACTTCCTGGGACCCAGAACTTCTCATTCAGGGCGAGTGAGGAACTGGATAATTACTGGATTCCAGTTTAAACTGAACTAAAAACGTTTTCAATCCATCAGTTTGAGTTTTATTATTCATCGATGAGCCGTTTGGTGGATAAAATGATGAGTTTTGTCTCAAACCTTTGAGTATTTTTACTGCGTGGTATCAGTACTTTTACCTGTACGCTGATTTTCACCTCCTTTATTAAGTAAAAGTACAAATACTGTGAACTAAAAATACTCCTAAATGTTCTGAATTCAAAATGAGTTTTTTATTTATCAGCAGGAGCAAAAATAAATGTCACATTCTGTGTTTTTAGTATTAAATTATTCTGTTTTTATCACTAATGAATATTATTCTAATGTTTACATCCTTTATGTTCCACACAGTTCTATTTTTTTCTGATCATTTCAGGACAAATAAACACAAAAACAGGATAAAATGTAGAAACAGTTCAAGTTAAAGGTTAAAGTTTAAATTCAGAAATAAATAAAATTCTGATTAAAAATGTGAAAAATCCTAAAATAGACCTGAAAACAGTTTTTATTTGTTTCTAATGTTTCAGGAGCCGAAAACAGTTTTAATGATTCACAAGAAAAATATTCAGAAAAAAGGGGGAGACACGTGGTCTGACATCTAGTGTGTGTGTGTGTGTGTGTGTGTGTGTTTCCCAGCTTTTTTATTTATTTTTTAATTTTTTTTTATTTATTCGTTTATTTATTTGCCGTCTGACTGAGACACCACGTGACCAGAGCAACACCTGCGTTCACAGAGGTGTGTGTGTGTGTGTGTGTGTGTGTGTGTGTGTGTGTGTGTGTGTGTGTGTGTGTGAGAGAGAGAGAGAGAGAGACGAAGCACGTGGTTTCCATAGAAATTCTGATCTTGTTCCGTTTCATTTGGAGCGGTTTTTACGCACAGTTTTACGCACACCTGTAGCTCCGTGACGCTCTGCCCGGCCCTCCTCGTGCCCTCCTCGTGCCCTCCTCGTGTCCGACAGTTTCACATAAAAGCAGAAATAAAAGCGAACATCTGCGTTTTATTTCATCCCGGGATGAAACCAGTCAGGCCGCGGGGGCTGCAGCCTTTTTACCTCCGTCACACCGGCGGTGGACACGCTCCTCTTTTCCTCTCCTTCATTCTCCTTCATTCTCCTCTATTCTCCTTTATTTTCTTTATTCTCTTTATTTTTCACCTCTTTTTTCATGTGAACGCCGCTGAAATGGAGCGACCCTCCCTCCGGCTCACTGGTCCGACCAGCGGCCTCCCGTCACCCACTAAAAGCTCCTGAAGCCTCCTCCGTGTTCCTTTATGTTCATCAGTACTGTTTAAAATTCATCATTATTATCTCACAGTTTGAGGGTCCGTGATGCGTTCAGGGGTTCTTGTTGAACTGTGTACTGTAATAAAAACATATAAAGTTTTCTGTTTATTTAACGAATGAAAATAGAACAAAAGAATCATATTTTTACTAGAAATCCTCCTTTAAATGCTGCTCAGGTTTTAGGAGAATATCCAGTGACAGTAAAAACTGGACTTTTCAGCCCTGAGTTCTGCCTGCAGGTTTTAAGAGGCTGATGATGATGATGATGATGATGATGATGAAGAGGGGGCAGCCTGAGAGTCCACACTCCACCACTTCATTTATATCAGACTCACATTAAGTTCAGTCACAAACATCATCAGCTGCTTTCTCTGAAATTAAATTTAAAAATGATCTAAAAACACAAACAGCTCAGAGTGAAGAAAAGAAAATAACAGGAAATAAATAAAGCTGCACATTGAATTATTTGTTAATTATAACTGTGAGTGATATTTATCACTTCACACAGGTGATCAGGTCACAACAGCAGCTGCTTTAATGTTTTATATTTTTTGACTGAGCTGGAGACACGTTTATATTAAAGGGCCGTTCCGCTGATTTCACACACTGTGAAGCTCCTGAAGCTTCTTTCTCCTCTTTTATGTTCGTTCTTCCTCCTTTATTTCTTTGCTGTTTTCTTTATTGACAAAGAAAACTGCAAAGAAATAAAAGAGGAAGTTTGTGCTCCAGTAAAGTATTAAAAAATAAAAATAAGAGTTTTTATCATGTTATTAGTCGATCAGGTTCACAAGCGTGGAGGGAAAATATATAATCAATGAAAACAGGCGGAAACCTTCAGCAAACTGTGAAACAATAATCAGATCTGATTGGTCGACTACACGTTTAGAACGAGCTCAAATCATCGTGACATCACAGCTAACCACTGCAGCGCTCGTTGCTAACAAAACAGCGTTGTGACTCGTAACCACGGTAACGGGAGCCGGAGCTTCCATCTCTGATCCAAACAGTCTGGTTCAGTCAGTTCTGAGCTCTGGTGGTCTGTGGAGCAGCAGCTATTCCTTCACCTCGTCCATAGCAACGGTCTGTCGTCCATAGCAACCGTCTGTCGTCCATAGCAACCGTCTATCGTACAAAGCAACGGTCTGTCGTCCATAGCAACCGTCAATCGTACATAGCAACCGTCTGTAGTACATAGCAACGGTCTGTCGTACATAGCAACCGTCAATCGTACATAGCAACCGTCTGTAGTACATAGCAACCGTCTGTCATACATAGCAACCGTCTGTCGTACATAGCAACAGTCTGTCGTACATAGTAACTGTTGAACCCTTTTTTTCCCTTTTTGTGATAAGAAACTGAGTATTTTTGTGTTTTGTATTAAGGTTTAATCTATAAAAAGAGAAAAATTAGTCTTTTTTTTAAACCAGACTTAATTCGCTAATTTAATACATGATTGTTTGTAAAAATAAGCAAACAGTTCTACAGAAAGCTTGTATTGTATTTCTGGGGTTAGCTTACGATTAGCCTCGTTAGCCGCAGCGTTCCCGTCAGAAGAAACTCTGAAATGGGATTAAATAGTAAACAAACATGTAAAATTGATCTCATCTAAAAGACACAAACTAAATTTAGTGGTACAGACGTTTTTTTACAGTGTAAAACTATAAACTCTGATATGTGGAACATCAGAGAGTTTATAGTTTTACGGGTCGACAGTTTAACCGCCGCTTTAAACAGGTGTGTGTATCAGACCGCAGGTAACCGTAGCAACGGCAGTGATGCTCCAGCTCCCAGCGTTCCCATCAACCCCAGCGGTTATTTACCATTAATAATCATTTAATTCATTAATTGATGAGCTCTGTGTTCTTTAAAACCCTCAGTAGAGCAGCGGCTGACAAAAACAATCTCACCACGAGGTCCATTTAGTGTCTGCTGTGTGTGTGTGGCTTTCGATCATATCACCTGGTCTTCACTGGCACATTAATAAGAATGATAATATGATAGTGGAACAATTTTTATTCCTTTTTGATGATATATTTTCTCTTTCTTTGCTGGATCCTGTTGATATTTGCTGCTGTAAAAGTGTCAAGTTTTAGTAGCACAGAGGTCCTTAAAGTTTTCTACACAATCCTACAAAACTATTGTCTTTGCTCCTCATAAGCAACAGAAACTCCTCACTTTAAATGTAATGTTCCCTCTTATACCTCAACCTTTGGCTCAGCTCACTGGAATCAAGGTTTCAGTCAATGTTTCACTTCTGTTGAGGTGAAAAACCATCCTGGTTGCGTCCAAACCGTCCACAGCAGAGACAGCATTACTCTGCTAAAATGAATACAAAATTACAATGAGATCTGGTGTGATGAAGCACAGGTTACAGAGCTCACATGTCTTTGCTTCATGTCTGAGTCCTGATGATATTTGCTGGTCTAATTGTTAAGTTTTAACAATACAGAGATCCATAAAGTTTTGTACAAAATCCTATAAAAACTATTGTCTTTGTTCCTAAAAAGCAACAGAATCTTGTCTTAAATTTAAATGTACTTCTCCCACCTTATACCTCAACTTTTAGCTCAAGTTTCAGTCAGTGTTTCACTTCTATTTATGTAAAAACAACGTCACAGTAGAAATGACAGTATTCTGCCAAAATTAATCCAAACTTACAAAGAGATTTGATCCTTTTCATGCTTACATATCTTTGTTTAATGTCTAAATCCTGTTCCTGCAGAAGTTTTCTGTATAATCCTACAAAAGCAACAGAAATTCCTCATTATGAATTTACTCAAATGAGGGTTTCAGTCCTCGCCTGGTTGAGTCCACACTGTCCAAAGAAGAGACGTTAGTTTGCTAAAATTAATAGAAAATTACAAAGAGATCTGGTGTGATGACACATGTTTGAATCCTGTTCCAACAAAGATCATAATCCAACACAACTTTTCTCTTTGCTACTAAAAAGCACCAGAAATTTCTTATTCCAGATTTTTTTGTAGCTCAGCTCATTAAGAGTCCACAATAAATTAATACAATAAGCTGTGGTGTAATGAAGCACAGATGTTTTTAGTGCTTACACGTGTTCCCACAGAGGTTCATACAGTTTTCTACATAATCCCATAAAAACTATTGTCTTTGCTCCTAATAAGCAACAGAAACTCCTCACTTTAAATGAAATGTTCCATCTTATACCTCAACCACTGCATCAGCTCATTAACATCAAGGTTTCAGTCAATGTTTGACAGTTTTCCACCTCTGTTAATGTAAAGATAATGCCACAGTAGAAATAACATTAATCTGCTAAAATTAATACATAATTCCAATGAGATCTGGTGTGATGAAACATCTTTTTAGTCGTTACATGTCTGAATCAAACTCTGGTTCCAACATAATCCTATAAAAACTTTTCTCTTTGCTCCTAAAAAGCAACAGAAACTCCTCATTTAAATTTCACTTCAGCCGTATTCCTCGACCTTTAGCTCAGCTCACTAAGATCAAGGTTTCAGCCAGTGTTTCACTGTGATTGATGTAAAAGCTCTGAGTTTACATTAAATTAATACACATTTCCAATGAGGTCTGGTGTAATGAAGCATAGATCTTTTTAGTCTGTGTCCTGTTGATACTCGGCTCCAGCCTGCCCAGCGTTCCCCACAGAGATCAATAAAGTTTCATTGAATTGTAGGTGTCAGGTTGTGGGAACATATTTGCCCCACAGACACATATGGGCTCTTTGATTTGAACTGGTTTTACTGGTGTTTAGCCAGTTGTAGTGGTCAGTTAAACCTGCTGCTGCCATGTGACCTCAGAGTGGAGAGAAAGCTGATTTGAGGCCAAAGAGCGGGATATAAATACCGAAAAATAATTAGGATTAGTGTATAGTGAGATGCTGTGTGTGTGTGTGTGTGTGTGTGTGAGAGAGAGAGAGAGAGAGAGAGTGAGAGTGTGTGTGTGTGTGTGTGTGTGTGTGTGTGTGTGTGAAGTCTCCATTATTTTCTTCAGCCTCGTCGGGCTGGCTGTCGATCAAGTGCGATTAAGATCGGGAATGTCGACCGCTCCGTGTTTCTTTCTGCTTTAAACAGCTAATCTGGATTTGATTGGTCCAGATGAGGCCTGGGCTTCCTGCAGGAGTTTGACCGCTGGGCGAACACACACACACACACACACACACACACACACACACACACACACACAGCAGCAGCAGGAGCTCAGACTTCACTGTGCTCAGTTAAAATTCTTTGAAATATTACATGTTTATATAAACCTCAGACCAGAACCTCAGGCTTGGACCTCAGAACTGGACCTGAGACCTGAATGTGAGACCTGGACCTGCGACCAGAACCTCAGACCAGGGTCACATGCAGGTCTGGAGACTGGACCTCTGGACCATAACTGTGCACATAATTGTATGAAGCTAAATTCAACGTTTTCCGTCTGATTGGCAGGAACAGGAGTTGTTTTGATAAAGTTGGTCTGGTGTTTCTCCCCCTGGGTCCTCTCTGGTCATACCCTGGTGTGTGAGTGACTGGTGGGTAGTAAAAGTGTTGGAACTGGTCCAGTAGATCACCTCAGCCAGCAGCCACCAAACGGGCTGCAATGGCTGCAACGTGATCCTTTGGGACAACTGCACCTGATCACAGTAGGTCCACTAAAAGAGCTTGTTTGATCCACTCAGAGTGTTATTCTAAGTGTGTGACAGCATCATGGAAAGGATCCCTACAGAGAGAGACCTGGAAGATCCTTTTGGTTTAACCACAAACAGCATACACACCAGACTACATTCACTAAAACAGGGATTTTAGAGAACAGGACACAGGAGCTGCTGCCTCCATCAGTCAGTGTGTTTGTGTTATTGTGAGACTTTGGTGTTTTAAAAAGTTAGTTCAGATCCAACACAATGTTTGTTTAACACAAACTATCTAGCTGACTGAGGCAGTGGTAGACCAGCAAGTCTTGTGTTCTGAGAGGTAAAATTGTTGTTTTAGTGAATGTAGTCTGGTGTGTGTGCAGAGAGTGATATAACGGCAGTTTGTGGTTAAACCAAAAGGATTTCACTGGTCAATCTCTCCTTTTTCACAAAGAACCAAAGTAGGATTTTTACTTTTTAATGATATAAGATCATAAAGGAGCGCCTGTCCGCTGCAACATGAAAACATGTTTTGACAAGCAGCAGAAATATGTGACTGCTTGTTTCACTTTTACTGTTTAATGTTCTTTTACTGATGAAAGATTTTGTCCACCTACAAGAAGTCAGCACGTGATTTCACTATACGAGTAACAGACTTTCTAAAAGGGTTTAGTCAAAATACTTCTCATAATAATTATTTTCAGGACAATCTGGTGTTTGGTACATTTCCCCCTGAAGGTGTTTATCTAGTTCAGTCTGAGGTATAAGTGTGTGCACCACAGATTATTAACATACTGTCAGATGTGTATCTGAGACACCGTGCACAGCACACTGTAAAACCTCAGTGTGATAATCTCATATTTAGATTCCAAATCTAGTTGTTTTTTCAGTAGATTAACTCCAGTAACTGGCTTTGTCTTGATACGCAACATTGTTTTGACTTATTTTCTACCAGATGAAAGTTTAACAGTTTAACATCCAACCTGTGTGAGTCTTTCTGATCTTATTCCAAGACTTTATGAGCTTTAATGACAGTTAAAGACATTCAAGTGGGATTTAACCAAACTGTTTTAGCTGCTAATCTATTAGCTAATGTTCAATCAGTCTCTTTTAGCTACTAAAATATTAACTAACACTTTAGCAAACTGTTTTAGTTGCTAACATATTAGCTAACATTTAACCAAACTGTTTTAGCTGCTAACATATTAGCTAACATTTAACCAAACTGTTTTAGCTGCTAACCTATTAGCTAACATTTAACCAAACTGTTTTAGCTGCTAATCTATTAGCTAACATTTAACCAAACTGTTTTAGCTGCTAATCTATTAGCTAACGTTCAATCAGTCTCTTTTAGCTACTAAAATATTAACTAACACTTTAACTAAACTGTTTTAGCTGCTAACATTTTAGCTAACTGTTTAGCTGCTTAACCAAAGGACAAGCTCAATAAAAGACCTTTAGTTTAACCAAACTAAACTTTAGCATCTTCTTGTTGTCAGTGATTTTTTTCACCTTTACAGAAACAAAGATAAGCAAAAAAAAAAACTGGATATTTTGTCCAGAAAATTGGTGAAATAAAGTCTAAAGTACGTGACGTTAGAATATCAGTATCCCATGAAGCTACATCATTAGAGTCATCATCATCCTGCAGCTGCTGACTGAAACTACAGTCTGAAAATAAACTACAGTCTGAAAATAAACTACAGTCTCATTTCTGTCTGACTGGAAACATCCAGATAATCTGACCACAGAATGAGCTCCAGATTAGCTCGTCAGACTAAAACATACTTAGAGAGTTTGGCCTTAAATGTTTTCAGAGTAAAGAAAACAGGCAGAAACTATGAAAGGTGAGACTGTGTGTGTTGGTAGGTTTGGGAGGGGTAGCTGGTGGTGTGTTTTTTTTTTTTGGGCGGGGGGGGGGGTTCATGTGAATGAGCAAGAAAACACTCGACGGGTCGTGAATAATCATTTTAATGAGTGTGTAAAAGCAGGCGGCTCGGTGAGGGCCTGTCGGGTTAAACAAACTCACCAAATCCGATTGTCAAAGTGCAAAGTGGTGTCGTTTCAATTTGCCCCCCCGTCCTTCCTCCTCCCTTACTTCCTTCCTTGTCTTCAGCTGACCCCCCCCCCCATCCAACCAGCCGCCCCGGTTCAGTCCTGCCAATTACAAGACATAATAATATTTTCTTAAACCTGGTGTGATCTCTGGTTTTGTTGTTTTAAAAAGCCCGCTGATCTCCGTTCGCTCCGCTGCTCTCCGTCAATGGAGCATCAACAGGGACGGATCAGCGGCGAGCACTTCCTCTTTATCTGCTCACAGCAGCATTTCATCTTTTCACAGCACACAGATATCTTATTAGAGACATTTCATCTCCACTCAGCGCCAGAGCCACCGGTGGAGGAAGCATTCAGACCCCGCTGCAGTAAAAGTACTACTATCACGCAGTAAAAGTACTAAAATGTTACTGAAGTATTAATGTAATTAGTTATGACTCAGTTAGACACCAAAATATGTTGTTTACCATTTCACACTTCTTGTGACCTCAAACATTGAGTTTAATCAGCGGCTGAATGTTAATTAAATTCATGAAATTAACTTTCTGAGGAAGCGTCAGTTTATCGGTCTGAACATTAACGCATCCGATCGTCTTATATACATTTGAGGAAACTTGTTCAGATGAGTTGCAATTTATTTTTTCTGGTAATAAAAGTTAAACTTACTACTTTTTTTTAATGGAGCTTTCAACCACAGCACAGTCTGCATCGGTTGATGGAGTTCAGGTGACTGAAATCTCTGGAAAACAGCAAACTGTTGAATAATGAATATTTCAGTAAGGTTATGTTTAGGTCTTTAAACGTAAATGGACCTAATCTCCACTGTTTGCTGTAAATGTAATATCAAATATATATATAGGCCTACATATATATAATATATGTATATATATATAATACGGCTAATGGCTCAAATTCAAGACTATTCTAAAGACAACTTAAAGACAACAATACAAACATTACAAATAATAATGAAGATTATTATTCATTCATTCACTCGCTAACATTAAACTGATCCCCACTTATCAAACTGTTTTAGCTGCTAACCTGTTGGCTAACATTTAACTAAACTGTTTTAGCTGCTAACATTTTAGCTAACTGTTTAGCTGCTTAACCAAAGGACGAGCTCAATAAAAAATCTTTAGCTTAACCAAATTAAACTTTAGCATCTTCTTGTTGTCAGTGATTTTTTTCACCTTTACAGAAACAAATATAAGCACAAGAACCATTTAACTTAACTCTTTTAGCTGCTAACATATTGGCTATTTTTCACCACACACATTTAGCTGCTAACCTATTAGCTAATGTTTAACCAAGTTGTTATATCTGCTAACCCTTTGGCTAACATTTAACCTAGCTAACATTTCAGCTAACTGTTTAGCTGCTTAACCAAAGCATGAGCCTGATAAAAACTTTTAGCTAAACTTGTTGCCACGGCTTTTTTTCACACTTTTAGAAAACAACCAGCGCATTTTGACCATAAAATCGGCCAAATAAACACGCGGCGCGTAAACGGCATCCCACGACACTCGAACATCTACCTCGTGTTAACGAGGTAGATGTTCGAGTGTCGTGGGATGTCGTTTACGCTCGTATACTTGTCCTGATGTTTAGAAACTAAAATCTCCAACGTCTAGATAATCCGACCAGATTAGCAACGGGGAGTTTTCAAACGGGGAAAAAGTGAAGACGCCAGCGGCGGCGGGTCGATGTGACACAGGAAGCAGCAGCAGCAGCAGCAGCAGCAGATATAATGAGGTGTAATCTAAACGTGTGGGCTCACAGCAGCCTGGCTCACTGACTGTTTGGTCTGGATCTGTGTCTCTGTGTTGTCCTCCTGTTTGCAGACTGTATGGCTAAACAAGGCCTGGTGTGTTTAACTGTGTATTTTTAGCTAAGCGGGGCTCAGTGTGTATCCTGTGACCAATATGGTGGCACACACACACACACACACACACACACACACACACAGGAGGTTTTCCATCATTGATCATTGCACTGAAGTTTGTCTTCAAATCCTCTGAACTCTTATTTCTTGACGCCTCCTCTGCTTAAAAAACAACAACTCCCATACGTCCAAATTTGGTGCGTTAAAGGATGAAATGTCGGCGTACAAGTTGAGGAAATTCCTCTGCTTCTTAGGGTCAGTAAAGCATCTACAAACCCGCTGGATTATCTGATAAAACCGAGCTCACGAAAAGTCCGTTAAACAGCTTTTAGTGTCTGTGTGAAAATACACATGAAAGCACAGCCGTCTTTGGATACTTCAGCTAGTTCTGATTAATAATTATACACGTGATGTGTTTCATGACTCATTTATACATGTTTTACATGTAATATCATGTTATCTATATCTTCTCCGTGTCAGATTAGTGAGTATCTGCTGGGTTATATTACATATTTCCCCATATTTCTATATATTATATTAATTTAGCTCTACAGTCACATTTGTATTTGTTGTCTTGATGCTAAATGAGAACAGGAATGAGAATTAAACAGGTTTTTACTTGGAGAGGCACTGATTTTATATTCTATTACTAAATATAAATAAATATGTAGATTTAAATTCTAAATCTAGGATTTAAAATCAGTCAAATATTGTGTCAGAAGTAAGAGGGGCAGAAATTATTATTATCATATGATTTTATTCTTTAGAACGACGTCTAAACTTTGTTCCTCTGAGCAGAAACAGCAGGTAAGAAGAGAAACACCACTCTTTATTTTATATCCTGCAAAAAGATTTAGTAGTAAATCTGTTTTATTCTTTTTTTACTGTATCTTGTGAACTACATTGTGCTTTTTATTAATTATTATGAGATGAAACTATTGATCCACAGAGACAAAAACAGTGTGAAGAAGAGGGAAAGAGGTTATTTAGATTTCAAAATAAGAAATACATTAAAATATTCAGGTCTCTATAACATTGAATTAATTAAATAATGTAGAATTAATTCTCATTATTGTTGTTTGTAGCCTCACTCAGCTCTAGTTAATAAGAATAAGAATGTCTTAACATTTAAATATATTATAATCACAACATTTATTTCATAAGCTTGAAGTCTTCCCAATAATGTGACTGATGACAGCAGCACACTGGATATATGCTGCTTTAATTAATAACTGCCTGAAATAATAATAATGATAATAAATAATAATAAGAAGAAAACCAATAATCTCATTTTAAAATATAACGTTTCCAAAGAGGAGCTCTGGTCCCATTTTATATTCATTCATTCATCAGTTAATGAATCAATAAAACATTTGTACAAGCTTTGTAAAATCTAATTTTATATAAATTATATTTAATAATCAAATACCAACAAGCCTTTTTATTTTATCCTGAATATACTTTTTAAAATCTTCTTTCTTTTATAAAATCTGACCAGAGTTTTATTCAGTTTTATCATGAAAACAGTGGATTCTTAAAATATAAATTCTTAAATATATAATTTTTAAAGTGTTAAATGAACCAGTGCAGAGGTTAAAATGTTCGTGGAACATTTCCAAAGTTTCTTTTCTGCCACGTTTATGTCAAGCTGATAACCAATCAATGGACGAATCGATCAATGAGCGAATCAACAATACATTTCCTGCTTTGACAAACTGTTTTACTGTTAAATAAATGAATTAATAAGTAAATATAAGTAGGTCTGTAAATTAACTTTAATGTTTGACTCTAATGTTTAAATTGTGTCTTTTGATTCTCAAACATTTGACTAAAAGTACAAAAGTGTTGAACATGTTGAATAATGTGTTACATTACTGTATTATAATATTGATCTGCTCTGTATTAAACTAAATCTAACCAAACTTTGTTTATATAGCTGGAGTCTCCCATGCAAATACAACACTAGAATAAAGACAACACTAGAATAAATACAACACTAGAATAAATACAACACTAGAATAAAGACAACACTAGAATAAAACACTAGAATAAAAATAAAACACTAGAATAAAAACACTAGAATAAAGACAACACTAGAATAAAAATCAAACACTAGAATAAAAACACTAGAATAAAGACAACACTAGAATAAAACACTAGAATAAAAACAACACTAGAATAAAACACTAGAATAAAAATCAAACACTAGAATAAAAACACTAGAATAAAAACAACACTAGAATAAAACACTAGAATAAAAACAACACTAGAATAAAACACTAGAATAAAACACTAGAATAAAAACAACACTAGAATAAAACACTAGAATAAAAATCAAACACTAGAATAAAAACACTAGAATAAAGACACACTAGAATAAAAATAAAACACTAGAATAAAGACAACACTAAAAAACTAAAAGTACACTATTTGTGTCTGAGCTGTTGTTTATTAGTTATAATAAAGTTATTTATCTCTTATATAAAGATAAAGAGAAGTAAAGGCATCCTAACATGTAAACACTGTTGCTCTGAGTAGCTTCATGCAGCTCTGACGGGAAACTAAAGCGCCGACAGCTGCAGAACAAACAGCTGGAAAACTGCTCTTGGATTTTTCTCGTGAAGTTTTGTTTTTTTCTTTTTTTCTCTGCGATCTGAAACTTTGTGGGGTTTTCTGGGCGAAGCGGTTGTGACGGGACGCTCTGGTGACAGTTGCTGCGTCTGAACTTCTCCATTCACGACCGAAAATCCTGTCTTTTCTGACGAGCAGCGGCGTTTCTCTCCCTGCCAGTCTTTGTCTGCGGTCCGCTCTCCCTTTTCTGCCTCTCTGTGGGGGAGGATGGAGGAGGAGGTGGGAGGGAGGCAGTGATGGGTGGTGGTTTGTTGCCCTCAATATGTTGTGATGGAAGACTTGGTTCTCCAGAAGGAGCGTCCGCCTGGCCAGACAGGAACCATCATTGATCTGTTTGGCATCAGGCGTCTCTGCGGCTCAGAGTGCCGATCGGATCCACAGAGAGTCTCTGTTCACGCTGCAGCTGACAACACACACAGTCGCCTCTCTGCTGCCCAGACGTCATGTTCCTCTGAGTGTATGCGAGCGATAATGCATGCAGAGGTGTCCTGATTTATGAAAACAGAGAGGATCATGGGAAGCAGGGTGGTGTTTTCCTTTCGAATCCTCGAAAAACTAAACGACGAAATGTGCAGTTTGTCTTCCGAAAGGACTCAAGTGATCCTTTACTTCAGTGGAAACACTGTTAAAATACTCCTTCATGTCAAAGTTACTCTGGTGTTTCTACCCATGATCCTCTGTGTCCTCATCCTGGTGTGTGAGTGACTGGTGGGTAGTAAAAGTGTTGGAACTGGTCCAGTAGATCACCTCAGCCAGCAGACACCAAACGGGCTGCAATGGCTGCAACGTGATCCTTTGGGACAACTGCACCTGATCACAGTAGGTCCACTAAAAGAGCTTGTTTGATCCACTGACAGGCTCAGAGTGTTATTCTAAGTGTGTGACAGCATCATGGAAAGGATCCCTACAGAGAGAGACCTGGAAGATCCTTTTGGTTTAACCACAAACAGCACACACACCAGACTACATTCACTAAAACAGGGATTTTAGAGAACAGGACACAGGAGCTGCTGCCTCCATCAGTCAGTGTGTTTGTGTTATTGTGTGACTTTGCTGTTTTTAAGTGTCACTTCAGATCCGACACAATATTTGTTTCACACAATAACACAAACTAACTAACTGATCTTGGTAGACCTGCAGCTCCTTTGTTCTCTGAGGTAAAATGACGTTTTTGTCAATGGAGTCTGGTGCACTTGTCCCAGAGGATCACGTTGCAGCCATGGCAGTCAGTTTGGTGGCTGCTGGCTGAGGTGATCTACTGGACCAGTTCCAACACTTTTACTACCTACCAGACACCAGGGTATGCACAGAGAGGACCCAGGTTTAAAAGTTCTCCTTTCAGATTTTTCCACCATTAAAGTTCCTCAGCAGATTAATCACCACACAACGACCTGGTCTTTACTTCCTGGAATGAAATGTCCAGTGACATCACTATGCAGGTTTTACCGGAGCTTTCCATTATCATAATATCTGCACATCGATGATATAATAATATGTAACACTCCTGCATTAAAATCTCTAAAAACAACTCAGCATTTGTTTGACACTTTAAGTCGACGTTAATCGTTCAATCCCGTCTCCTGTGATGTTCCACTGTGACAAGTGGCTCATGCCAGCCACCAAGCTAACGCTGTCGGTAACGTCATCATGTCACAACAGCTTTCAACAGTTATTTTGAAAGCTAGTATGTTTGTTTTGACGACTGAAAACGGCGCTCGTCTTCCTCAGATTCCACCAAATAACGTTGTCTGATGGGGGTTTAGTGAGCGAACGTTATGTTGGCTAACGTTGTGTTGGCTAACGTTATGTTGGCTAATGGTGACAAATGAAATAACACAACGTGACTAAACTTGACTGAATGTTACATGAATAAAATCTTAATCAACTCATCCATGAGTCACATCAGGTAGATTTTCACCACAAACGGTGAAGACTACAACTCCCATGATCCCACGCTACTCCACGACGCCGTCACATCACACTCCAGTAGTCGCCCTCAAAACGCCAGAGCGCAGATTGTCCGACCTGATCTCACTAGCACGCCATTTTAAAGTTCGTGTTGTCATGCCAACGCATTGTTCGTGCGTCATTTCAGTGCCGTCTGCCTCTTCAGAGCATTAAGTTCTCATTATGAGATCAAGTTAGCGATAATAAATATGCAACGTCTGGCTACACTTTCAAAATAAAGCTCACTCAGAAACATGCCAGGTGACGGTCACATTTTCATTGGATTTAGGTTTAACGCTTTGTGGTTCGGTTTGGAAAAAGATGATGGTTCAGGTTAAAATGAATGAGTTAGTTATGTTACATTAATACCTCCTAAAATGAACTCCCGTCTCCTGTGTGACAGTCTGCGTCTGACCCACCGACCTCCTCCCGACGTGGATCCACACCAACTTCTTTATATTGTTTGCTCCCAAAGTGACTCACCGTCTCTGCACGGCAGATATCTGCAGAGAAGAAATGGTGTGAAATTACATGCAAAAAGCAAAATATGCCGCGACATAGCACGTGAAATGCACGGCGTTCAGTATCTGCTAATTACTGCTGGGGACATTTTTGCATCAGACCAACGTGTGCTGCCAGACGGATTCTAGAAATCCCTAAATGACCTCTGCAGACGCTGGACTCTTCCTGTGTTTGGCCATTTTACACAACAAAGAAGCACACAGAAAGAAATAAAAGGTGTTCATGCTGATATTTTTCCTTCCTCCTTTGAAATAACTTTCTTGTTGATTCACTGAGAACACCTCCTAAACCGAAAGCCTCCAGACACTTTGCAGCAATCAGGAGGCAACATTAAGCTGTCACACAACAACCATCATCACTGCAGGTCTGAACCGTCTGCACACTCTGGGCTCACCAACGGGCCGGCGAGTGCATTCAGCTGCTGGAAAAAAAAAAAGTCAGACAACAGCTGAAAAACAGCAGCTTTTCCCTCAGCGAGTCCATCGAGAAAACATCTCACCGACATCACCATAGAGTTGTTGTGTAACTTCTAAATACGGTCATTTTGCAGCAGCATACTGCAGTGGGAGCACTCGTGTGCATGCGTGTGCTTATTGGGCACTTCATTCTTTACATTTTCACCCTATAATTAATTCGAATTTAGGGAAACTGATCAGATAAATTCCTGCATGAATCCTCAGTCTCCAATCCTGACTCCTGAAGGTCTGTTTCACCTCCCTGAACCGCCCACCTGGCTCCGGCCTGCAGGAGGCCTGGATTTACCAACCATTAAGCTATCAAGAGCTTTTGTTTGAAACATATTTCTGTGGGCCTTTTTCCTAATTGCCTGTCAAAATCGACTTAAGCGTCGTCCGTGTGCAGAAAGGAGAGCTGCATACGCCGTTCATTAATTCATACCAGCTCTATTCAGGCTGGATTTGGGTTTCACAACCTGCGGATAAAACACGCCAACATGTTCACATGAGCGCTGAATGATTTAAAGGGAAAAAAAATCCACTGTTTTTAAATCACACTTGACATGAAAGGTGATTTATTTTATTATTATTACACTCCAGTCAATCAGCTGTTACTGGTTATGAAAACAGCTCATCAGAATGACGTCTGTTAAAAGTGAAGCACACACAAAACTTAGCGGAATATAAACGGGATTTGGTGCAAACACAGAATCCAGATTTAGTTTTCTATCTTATGGGTCGTTGTTATTTTTCCCCAGTTGACTCAAAACACACTTACAGTGTCATAATAATGATGCTAATTTATAGAGGCATGTCATGGTGCATTCAAAAGCCTTGTTTTTTTGAGAGGGGGGGGGGCAGGTCTGTGGTTGGCCGAGCACGACCGGGGCCTCCCTCTCTCTGTAAGACGATCAGCTGGAGATGAACCTCGCTCGACCTGCACTTAACACAGAAGATGGGACCATGGGATAGCTCTCTCTCTCTTTGTCCATTAAATAAAACCATTAGAAGACAAAGATCTTATCTGGAACAAAGCAGCACTGCAGGGAGAAGGAATACTGATAAATAAATAAGGAGCTGATGTTGTTTATTTGTGTTAAATAAAGTTTGAATATTTGGGGACATTTAATGATGAAAACCTGCGGACGGCACCTTTATGACCAGTACGGGTTAATGTTTTACAGGACGTAGGATCGATTGGTCTGAACCAGAGTGAGTAAATCAGCTCAAGTTAATAAGATCATATTAGGTCTAAAGTTTGATAGGTGGCTGAAACTAAGGCAGCAAAACACACGTGCTAACTGAAGCTAAACCTTAAATATCTCCAGCTGAATAGTTTATTGAAGTAGGTGATCAGTAAACTCAGGCTTAAGTCGCTAAAGAAGCATAACTATCTAGTTAAGGAAGCTAACACACCAAGCAGCTAAAGGCAAAAAGTAACGGAGAGACATTAAAGAGTTCAAAAGGTTATTATGTAGCTACGATGCTAAAGCTAAAATAGATACCAATTCTAAATGAGGGCATCAGGAGGATTAAGCAGCAGGATATTAAGTTGTTGCAGCTAATCTGGCTAAAGCTAAAGTAGCTGAAGAGTGGCAGATAGCTTTAGCTTAAATAGGTAAAAAAAGCAAAGGCAGCAAACTAAAGCTTAAGTTGTTCGTGGACATCAGACAGCGAATGCTAAAATGATTAAAGGATTTTCAGTAGATAAAGCTAAAGTTTATAAAGTATAGCTAGCTAAAGCAAGAGGGTGTGAAGTAGCTAAAGTAGCTAAATGGCACCAAGTGACAGGAGCTAAGGTAACTAAAGGTAGCTAAAGTGAGATTAGTGAAATAGTATTAACAGCCAGGTAGCTAAAGTTAAAATGATTAAAGACTTTTAAGAGGCTAAAGCTAAAGTTTATGAAGTATATTCAGTAGCTAAAGCATAAAAGTAGCCTAACTCTAGGACATCAGGTAGCTAAAGCTAAAGTAGCTAAACAGCATTAAGTAACTAGAGCTCAGGCAATTAAAAGACTTCAGGCAGCTAAAATTAAATTAGCGATCACGTATTAAGTGGCTAAAGCTAAAATAGCTAACGACGTCAGGTATCATATAAAGCAGAGAGATCGGGTAGCTAAATACTAAAGTGACTGAAGGACGTGAAGCAGCCCGAGCTAAAGCAGCTAAAGCAGCTAAAGGAGGTGAGCCGGCTGAAGCTGGAGCACATTTCAGACGCCGTCTCGTACAGAAACAGGGGCGGTTTTGGAGGTTTCTGCTCCAGTTAAGCTGAAAGAGGAGCAGCTCACAGTATCAGTGTCACTCTGCCTGCAGCGGCTCTCTTCATCCGGCCCCGTGCTCTGACATACTGGGACCAGTGCCAGCGCTGGAGGACATGCTGGTTTTAGCAGCTGGAAGATGTCCTGACAAGTATGTACAGCAGCGGAGAAACAAGCTGACAAGGCGACAGCCTGTCAAACGGCGAGTTTTCAGGGGAAGGAACACAGACGGGCTCCATTTACAGTCAAACAAGTTTACCTCACCAGAAGTTCAAGGTTCAGTTGTCATTGTTCCATGAAACACACACAAGCAATGTGGAAACAAATGCTTAAATAGCAATCTGTGATATTAAAAAGACATTTACAAGAGCTTTGACTCTATTTACAGAGAAAGATGGGACAGAATACAACAATAAAATAAAATAAGCAATAAAACAGGACAAAATATATAAATGTGGCACTAAAGCAATAAATAAAAATGGAAACTAAAATATTTATCAGGAAGCTTTACAGTTACATATATACAGTAAATTATATTTACATATATATGCTGTTTAAATGTATGAATGTAGCCGAAGCTAAAGTAGCTAAAGAAGGTAAAGGATGTTATGTAACTGAAGACGATGGTAGCTAAAGGATTATAAAGGAGCTAAAGGATGATAAAGGATGTAAAATAGCTCAAGAACAGGTCAAGGAGAACTTCAAGGAGCCAAAGGTTGAGTAGCTAAAGGATATTAGCTTGCTATGAAGTATCCAGAGTTAAGGAAGCTAACACAACCAGGTTTATAAAGCTGATGTAGCTTAAGATATAGCTAAAGCTAAAGTAACTCGAAGCGACATCGATGAAGCTGAAATAGACACTAAATTTGAAAAAGGGCATCAAGAAGGTTGAGCAACAGTAAGATAAAACATTGTTGAAGTTAAAATATTTACATGATGTTAGGCAGCTAGAGCTAAAGATATTAGGAAGCTAAAGCTAAAGTGGCTAAAGGATGTTATGTAGCTACAGCAGCATCTCTTCAGCTAGCGGTTAAACACAGGAAGCTGTGCACACAACAAACCACCAGAGGAGCGCACCTGAAGGCACCTGGAGCAGCGTTCAGGTAACGAACACCACACACATGTATGGCGTGTGCAGTATCTGTGTAATGTGCACGTTGTTTTGACAGTAACGTGGATGAACGCATGTGTTTCTGTTCGAGGCTGTGAAATAACGAAGAAGCTGAAAACAAACTGATCTCCGCTTCACTTCTCCGTCTCTGTGCAGCCTCACTAACGGAACACAGAGATGATTCAGTGTCTGTTTCTATTCACGCTTCAGATGTTTGTCAGCGGAGGAGACGCAGCCGCTGTGTGCCAGTGTGACCTCACACAGCAGAGCATGATGGGTAATCTATCTATCTATCTATCTATCTATCTATCTGTCTGTCTATCTGTCTGCCTATCTGTGATACACAGGAGGAAGTACTCTGATATTTTATAGGAGTAAAAGTACCCATTCAAAAAGGTACAAATACTGCATTACAAAGAAGTCATTCATTCAACAGTACACTGAAGTACACAAGTAATACTGGATAGAATATCAGTAGTAAAAGTACACAAGTACTCATAGCTTTGTGTAGTTAAAGTACCAGTAGTAAAAGTACTGCAGTATTCTCAGCCTCATGTAGTAAAAGTACTGCAGTATTCTCAGCTTCATGTAGTAAAAGTACTGCAGCATTCTCAGCCTCATGTAGTAAAACTACTGCAGTATTCTCAGCTTCATGCAGTAAAAGTACTGCAGTATTCTCAGCTTCATGCAGTAAAAGTACTGCAGTATTCTCTGCCTCATGCAGTAAAAGTACTGCAGTATTCTCTGCCTCATGTAGTAAAAGTACTGCAGTATTTTCAGCCTGATGTAGTAAAAGTACTGCAGTATTCTCAGTCTGATGTAGTAAAAGTACTGCAGTATTCTCAGCTTCATGCAGTAAAAGTACTGCAGTACTCTCAGCTTCATGCAGTAAAAGTACTGCAGTATTCTCAGCTTCATGCAGTAAAAGTACTGCAGTATTCTCTGCCTCATGCAGTAAAAGTACTGCAGTATTCTCTGCCTCATGTAGTAAAAGTACTGCAGTATTTTCAGCCTGATGTAGTAAAAGTACTGCAGTATTCTCAGTCTGATGTAGTAAAAGTACTGCAGTATTCTCAGCTTCATGCAGTAAAAGTACTGCAGTACTCTCAGCTTCATGCAGTAAAAGTACTGCAGTATTCTCAGCTTCATGCAGTAAAAGTACTGCAGTATTCTCTGCCTCATGCAGTAAAAGTACTGCAGTATTCTCAGCCTGATGTAGTAAAAGCACTGCAGTATTCTCAGCCTGATGTAGTAAAAGCACTGCAGTATTCTCAGCCTGATGTAGTAAAAGTACTGCAGTATTCTCAGCCTGATGTAGTAAAAGCACTGCAGTATTCTCAGCCTGATGTAGTAAAAGTACTGCAGTATTCTCAGCCTGATGTAGTAAAAGCACTGCAGTATTCTCAGCCTGATGTAGTAAAAGTACTGCAGTATTCTCAGCCTGATGTAGTAAAAGCACTGCAGTATTCTCAGCCTGATGTAGTAAAAGCACTGCAGTATTCTCAGCCTGATGTAGTAAAAGCACTGCAGTATTCTCAGCCTGATGTAGTAAAAGCACTGCAGTATTTTCAGCCTGATGTAGTAAAAGCACTGCAGCATTCTCAGCCTGATGTAGTAAAAGTACTGCAGTATTCTCAGCTTCATGCAGTAAAAGCACTGCAGTATTCTCAGCCTGATGTAGTAAAAGTACTGCAGTATTCTCAGCCTGATGTAGTAAAAGTACTGCAGCATTCTCAGCCTCATGCAGTAAAAGTACTGCAGCATTCTCAGCCTCATGTAGTAAAAGTACTGCAGTACTCTCACCTTCATGCAGTAAAAGTACTGCAGTACTCTCAGCTTCATGCAGTAAGAGTACTGCAGTATTCTCTGCCTCATGCAGTAAAAGTACTGCAGTATTCTCTGCCTCATGTAGTAAAAGTACTGCAGTATTTTCAGCCTGATGTAGTAAAAGTACTGCAGTATTCTCAGTCTGATGTAGTAAAAGTACTGCAGTATTCTCAGCTTCATGCAGTAAAAGTACTGCAGTACTCTCAGCTTCATGCAGTAAAAGTACTGCAGTATTCTCAGCTTCATGCAGTAAAAGTACTGCAGTATTCTCTGCCTCATGCAGTAAAAGTACTGCAGTATTCTCAGCCTGATGTAGTAAAAGCACTGCAGTATTCTCAGCCTGATGTAGTAAAAGCACTGCAGTATTCTCAGCCTGATGTAGTAAAAGTACTGCAGTATTCTCAGCCTGATGTAGTAAAAGCACTGCAGTATTCTCAGCCTGATGTAGTAAAAGCACTGCAGTATTCTCAGCCTGATGTAGTAAAAGTACTGCAGTATTCTCAGCCTGATGTAGTAAAAGCACTGCAGTATTCTCAGCCTGATGTAGTAAAAGTACTGCAGTATTCTCAGCCTGATGTAGTAAAAGCACTGCAGTATTCTCAGCCTGATGTAGTAAAAGCACTGCAGTATTCTCAGCCTGATGTAGTAAAAGCACTGCAGTATTCTCAGCCTGATGTAGTAAAAGCACTGCAGTATTTTCAGCCTGATGTAGTAAAAGCACTGCAGCATTCTCAGCCTGATGTAGTAAAAGTACTGCAGTATTCTCAGCCTGATGTAGTAAAAGCACTGCAGTATTCTCAGCCTGATGTAGTAAAAGTACTGCAGTATTCTCAGCCTGATGTAGTAAAAGCACTGCAGTATTTTCAGCCTGATGTAGTAAAAGCACTGCAGCATTCTCAGCCTGATGTAGTAAAAGTACTGCAGTATTCTCAGCTTCATGCAGTAAAAGCACTGCAGTATTCTCAGCCTGATGTAGTAAAAGTACTGCAGTATTCTCAGCCTGATGTAGTAAAAGTACTGCAGCATTCTCAGCCTCATGCAGTAAAAGTACTGCAGCATTCTCAGCCTCATGTAGTAAAAGTACTGCAGTACTCTCACCTTCATGCAGTAAAAGTACTGCAGTACTCTCAGCTTCATGCAGTAAAAGTACTGCAGTCCAGACTGATGGTTCTCACGTAGCGACGCTGCAAACACACGATGATCTCATGTCCCATGATGCATTGCTGCAGATTAAACTACATGTACAGGAGTTTAAACCTGTGACACGACTGAACAGAAATGTCATTTGTTAAACACTTGAACAAATGTGTCATATAACACACACACACACACACACACACACACACACACACACACACACACACCTGCAGCCCAGGCTGTGTGGTTCTGTGTTAATTAATTGGAAATGAGGTGACTAATTATCCAAACCTGCTCAACCTCTCACTTATTAAGATTTACTCCCCCACCTCGTCTCTCTGCGCCGTATAATAGAATGACTTCCCATCACTAAATACATTTATTGAAGTTCTGCACTCATAGGAGAACACATCCTGGTGTCTGAGTGACTGGTAGGGCCTAAAAGTGTTGGAACTGGTCCAGTAGATCACCTCAGCCAGCAGACACCAAACGGGCTGCAATGTAATCCAGACTCCATTGACAAAAACAGGAATTTTACCTCTCAGAACACAGGAGCTGCTGGTCTACTGCGGTTAGTTTGTTTGTGTTATTATGTGTTACACTAATATTGTGTTGAATCTAAATGAACACTTTAAATCACTAAAGTCACACAATAACACAAACACACTACCTGATGGAGGCAGCAGCTCCTGTGTGCTGTGAGCTAAAATCCCTGTTTTAGTGAATGTAGTCTGGTGTGTGTGTGCAGAGAGCGATATAATGGCTGTTTGTGGTTAAACCAAAAGGATCTTCCAGGTCTCTCTCTGTAGGGATCCTTTCCATGATGCTGTCAGACCACAGGACCAATTCCAACATTAAAATATGTAAAAATAAGGCCCATGTTTAAAAATACAGAAGTTAGGCCACCTTTAAAGTACAAGCTTGAGGTATTTTCTTCTTCTACCGCACCACATCTAAGAGAGAAATCTTTTTTACTCTACTACATTTATCTGACGGCTTTAGTTACTGTAGAAATTAAGATTTTCACACACAAACAAATGTATATGTACGAATAAAGCTGTAATGATTAGTTGATTGACAGGAAATTAACCAGCATCCTTGTAAAAACATTTACAGCTCAGATTTGAAGATTTGCTGTTTTTCCTCTGAATGATTTTGAACCATCTGAATGATGTTGATCGTTGGACACAATAAGTCACTTTGGGCTCATCGTTTCTACCATTTATACAAACCAAACAACCAGTTGATTAATTAATGTTAATTGATCTGTTGGTTTAGTTTGGTTAAAGTTAGAATTAGTGCTCCGTTCAGGTCGTGACCTCTGGTTTCCTTCAAGGGTCCTGAAATCCCAGCATGTCCTCTCAGCTCACTGTTGACGCCTGAAG
This sequence comes from Pempheris klunzingeri, assembly GCF_042242105.1. NCBI lineage: Eukaryota > Metazoa > Chordata > Actinopteri > Acropomatiformes > Pempheridae > Pempheris > Pempheris klunzingeri. The sequence goes on along the minus strand of NC_092024.1, from coordinate 24,799,083 downwards.
ATATTTTGGGGATTTAAAGGATTAGTCAGGTGATATTCTGTGTTTTTTTTCCTCTTGTCGACAAATCCTACGAAAAGACCCAAAACCAACAACGAATTGATCCCACTTACAAGCTGTGAGGTGCAGATCCTCACTGTTGGTTGGTTTTAATTGTTTCGTTGGATTTGGTGGGAAATTAAATGATAACTCCAGTATTTCTAAAACTGGGTCCCATCTCTTCTTATCCTGGTGTCTGAGTGACTGGTAGGTAGTAAAAGTGTTGGAACTGGTCCAGTAGATCACCTCAGCCAGTAGCCACCAAACGGGCTGCAATGGCTGCAACGTGATCCTTTGGGACAACTGCACCTGATCACAGTAGGTCCACTAAAAGAGCTTGTTTGATCCACTGACAGGCTCAGAGTGTTATTCTAAGTGTGTGACAGCATCATGGAAAGGATCCCTACAGAGAGAGACCTGGAAGATCCTTTTGGTTTAACCACAAACAGCACACACACCAGACTACATTCACTAAAACAGGGATTTTAGAGAACAGGACACAGGAGCTGCTGCTCTGCTGCTGCCTTCATCAGTCAGTGTGTTTGTGTTGTTGTGTCTTATTCTACTATTGTGTTGCAACACTTTAGAACAAGAAAGTCACACAATAACTTGATCAAAGCAGTGACAGACCAACAACTCCCGTTGCACTGGAGTCAAATTCCTTGTTTGCTTGTACAATCTTGGCCAAATAAAGTTGATTCTGATCTAAAATTACTGTTTTTGTCAATGGAGTCTGGTGTGTTTGCCGAGAGTGATATAACGGCAGTTTGTGGTTAAACAAAAAAGGTTCTTCCAGGTCCATCACTCTCTTCAAAGCCACCAGAGTCCATTGCCAAAAACAGTAATTTTACCTCACAGAACACGGGACTTTGAGTCTTTTGAAACAGTCACACAATAACACAAACAAACTAATGGATGGAGGCAGCAGCAGACCGGGTGGCCTGTGGGGCAAAATTACTGTTTTTGTCAATGGAGTCTGGTGTGTTTGTCACAGAAGCTAACGTTAGCTAGCATAGCGTCCGATGGCGATGGTGGTCATTTGAAACGCGTCTCGATTGTCAGTTTGTAGCTTCACGTCGCCGCCTCCTGTTGGAAATGACTCGTATCGCATCGTATCTCGTGGCTAGCGCCGCACGGAGCCTCATGTTTTAACCTTAAGTCCAAAACTCCGGTGAGATGAAGCTGATTTCTGTCATTTGTGGAAACCTGATCTGAAGTGGCAGCGTGTCTGGAGCTGCTCCACCTGTTAGCACGGAGCGTCTCATCTCTCACATCGTGTAAGTACCTTTTGTTGGTTTGTTCTGTTTTCACACTGTTTGTTTTTGTTTGTACACGTGGTTTTATCTGTTTGCTCTCATCAGGATCTGGTTCTCCGCTGCTCCTGGATCCCCTCAGGGATCATAAAACTTTTATCTAATCTCATCTGAAGCCTCTTTCTGCTCTTCTCCTTCTCCTTCCTTGTCTTCCTCCTCCTCCTCCTCCTCTTCTTCTTCTCCTCCTTCTCCCTCCTCTGCCTTCCTTTTCCTTCCTGCCTGTCTGTCAGCCTGTGGAGAGGCGACAGCAAGTCTCCACGCCGTAAACCGATCCGCCTCGGAGAGAGCGCGAGGCAGAGCGGGAGTGGATTCCTGATATGGATCTACCTCAGAAACTCAGCCAAACAAAGCCTCACCTGTTTTCACCGCCCTGCCTTGTTCCTCCTCCACCTCCACCACCACCTCCACCACCTCCACCACCTCCACCACCACCGCTGCCGCTGCTGCTGCTGCTCTCTGAAATCCTCCACTTTGTCAGCTGGAGCATTTTCTCCTCTGGTTTTGTTTCCGTCTGGGAAGCTTTGATACGCAGAAATACCTGTTAGTAGTTGTCCATCCTTTTCCCCAAATACCTCCACCTCCCCGCCGCCCCCCTCGGTCTCACCGGAACAGAAAATTACCCCTTTTACCCTCCTCCCTCGTCCTTTTTGGGTGTCCCAAATCGGGGCCCCCGGGGCAGATCCCAGACATAAAAGTTAGCATTGAGGAGCCGAGTGTCCGATATCAGTTAATGTGAGATACAACTAATTAGTCCATTATCGGGCCCCCGCTCTCACCGGCTCATAAATTGGAGCCACTCAAAGGTCGTTTATTATTTATCAGAGTGGGTGAGGGAGGGGGGAGGCGGAGGGGAGGGAGGGGGGAGGCTGCTGCTCCAGTTTGCTTGTTCAACATATCAAGATTAGTTTCAACTAGCCCTGTTGGATGACTGCAGCCTGCAAACACCACACACACATTTAATCTCTCTCTCTCACACACACACACACACACACACACACACACACACTCTCTCTCTCACACACACACACACACAGTTGCTGTCCGGTCGACACAGATTTCCTCAAACTGAATAAAACAGAATAAACGGCTGCTTTGTGTTCAGTTTGTGCAGCAGCTGAAACCTTACCTGGGGGGTTCAGAGAGAGGTCAGTGTAAACATGTTATTACTGAATTATTAATGTGATATAAATGTTGCATAACAGGAGTCTGATTCTGTTCTGTTGTTGCAAAACAAACAACCAAAGGAAAAGTCCTGCACGTAAAATAAAACTGCTGAGGTCTTATCAGACTGTCACATGAAGAGTAAGATCCTTTTTGTTTAAACACAGGCAGCCCGTTCTCTTCAGACACCAGACTCCATTGACAAAAACGGTCATTTTAACATCACAGAATATGGGAGCTGCTGGTCTACTGCTGCCTCCATCAGTTAGTTGGTTTGTGTTATTATTTGATTTTAGTGGTTTAAAGGGTCAGAGTGGATCCAAAGTTGGTTCCCAAATTGCCCTTTAAAACACAAAAGTCCCACAAAATCCTGTGTCCTGTTCTCTAAAATCCCTGTTTTAGTGAATGTAGTCTGGTGTGTGTGCTGTTTGTGGTTAAACCAAAAGGATCTTCCAGGTCTCTCTCTGTAGGGATCCTTTCCATGATGCTGTCACACACTTAGAATAACACTCTGAGCCTGTCAGTGGATCAAACAAGCTCTTTTAGTGGACCTACTGTGATCAGGTGCAGTTGTCCCAAAGGATCACGTTGCAGCCATTGCAGCCCGTTTGGTGTCTGCTGGCTGAGGTGATCTACTGGACCAGTTCCAACACTTTTACTACCTACCAGTCCTTCAGACACCAGGATGTGAACAGAGAGGACTCAGGGTTAGAAACACGGCGTTTCCCTTGAAGTTAAACTTGTGGGTACTTGCTCCATGAGCCTGCTGTGGCTCCAGCTGTGTGTTCCTAACAAACTGAGTGTGATTCTGTTGTGCTTCCTCTCTGTGGGCCTACTTCGGTCTTGTGTGGTGCAGCGGCTTCATGTAAAGTGTGAAGAAGACTTTCTTTTATTCCTCGGTGATTCAGCGCTCTGTCGGGCTCCAACACAAACATCGACAGCAGTTTGCCTCCTCGGCCTCCTCAGTCCGGGCCAATTATTCCTGTTTTCATCTTCGTCTCAGACAACAGGTCTGTATTTTAGTCGGCGCAGGTATCACACCGCCGGGATCGTGTTACACAGCTGAGAGATTTATTGCTCGGCGACGGCGAGGGAACGTGTCGTGCTGCCATCGCTGCCTCCATCTTTTCATCTGGGTGAGAAGCAGAGAGAGAGTTGGGGGGGAGGAGGAGGAGGAGGAGGAGAGGGGAGCTCCAAAAAAGCCAGAAAATACACAGAAGTCTGGCTGAGAGTAAAATATCCACTGACTCAGTCTTTTACAGGCTTCTGCTCCACGACACAAAGAATTTCCCTCTGAAAGTAAAATCTGGATCATTTAAGGGAAGAAAGTGTTTATTTGAGATGATTGCTGGTGTTTAATTAAAGATTATTACTCTTTAAGTGAAGGACTCTTCAAGGAGAATTAACACCTAAACAGAGGAGGATTTCTGAAAAACATTTTAAAAAAGGAACCGAAAAACTAATTTGTGGTGTTAAATTGAAACTCATTAAACTGAATGAATATCAGGTGGCAAAACTTTTCCAAATTAAACATGTTGAGCAGCTCAGTTGTGCTGAAGTCAACAGATTAAATGTTCATCGATATGAAGACAGTTTCTACATTTTATATAATTGATGCATTTAGGAATAAATTAAAGTTTCACACATAAAAATTCTGTTGGTGAAAAATGTTATTTTTCATTCTTCTTTCAAATAAAACTATTTGTTTTATTTAATTAATACATACAGGGGGTTTTCACAAAGCTAGAAATATGTTTAAAACATTTTATTTGTATTTATTTGAGTGATTTTTGAACAAAATGAAGGTTATTTTCTTATTCTGTTAAATGAATCTAATGTATTTATTTCATGTTATTAAATTAAATAAATAAAAACATTTGATTTGTTTATTTTACTTTGTTTGATTTTGAAATTAAAAAGGTGTTTTCTTTATGATGGAAATGTTCTTTGGTGATTTTATTTTCTATTAACTGTATTAAATGTAATTAATGATTACATTAATGAATTAATTATTAAATGTATTATTGGTTTTAACACATATTTCTTCTTGTGGTTTTCATTGTAATTTTTTAAAATACATTTTCTTTATTTTCTTTTTTAGAATTTTTTTTATTTTTTATTTAATTTTTGTCACTTAGTTTACTTTTAAATTAAAGAAACGTACGCACTTCCCGTTTGAGGCCGCTGACCAACGAAGAAAGAAAAGTGAATAAAGCAGTCAGAACAGATCTGACTGAGTGTGCAGAGGACGAGTATCAGAGCACAGGTGTTGGACACGTTAAGTCCAGTTTAATATGTGACATGTCGTCTTTTCACATCTGTGTTCCTCCACGACGAGAAGCTCTGAACAATGTGAGAAAACATGCAGCTTCTGCTGTCGGCTTTAATAAATACATCACATCTCCACAGAGCCACATTAGCATGAAGTCATTATTATGATGTGACGGTATTTTCACATCTGTGTTCCTGTAAGAAACAAATACAGAAATAAACAACCTCGTCGGCCCGAGTGGCTAAATGAAGCCAAACAGGACGGCAGACTTTTACACACACACACTATAGACCTCCACTACACACTAACACACTGACTAACTAGCACACACACACACACACACTATAGACCTCCACTACACACTGACACACTGACTAACTAACACACACACACACTATAGACCTCCACTACACACTGACACACTGACTAACTAACACACACACACACTATAGACCTCCACTACACACTGACACACTGACTAACTAACACACACACACACTATAGACCTCCACTACACACTGACACACTGACTAACTAACACACACACACACACACACACTATAGACCTCCACTACACACTAACACACTGACTAACTAGCACACACACACTATAGACCTCCACTACACACTGACACACTGACTAACTAGCACACACACACACTATAGACCTCCACTACACACTAACACACTGACTAACTAGCACACACACACTATAGACCTCCACTACACACTGACACACTGACTAACTAGCACACACACACACACACTATAGACCTCCACTACACACTGACACACTGACTAACTAGCACACACACACACTATAGACCTCCACTACACACTGACACACTGACTAACTAGCACACACACACACACTATAGACCTCCACTACACACTGACACACTGACTAACTAACACACACACACACTATAGACCTCCACTACACACTAACACACTGACTAACTAGCACACACACACTATAGACCTCCACTACACACTGACACACTGACTAACTAGCACACACACACTATAGACCTCCACTACACACTGACACACTGACTAACTAACACACACACACACTATAGACCTCCACTACACACTGACACACTGACTAACTAACACACACACACACTATAGACCTCCACTACACACTGACACACTGACTAACTAACACACACACACACACACACACTATAGACCTCCACTACACACTAACACACTGACTAACTAGCACACACACACTATAGACCTCCACTACACACTGACACACTGACTAACTAGCACACACACACACTATAGACCTCCACTACACACTGACACACTGACTAACTAGCACACACACACACTATAGACCTCCACTACACACTGACACACTAACTAACTAGCACACACACACACTATAGACCTCCACTACACACTGACACACTGACTAACTAGCACACACACACACTATAGACCTCCACTACACACTGACACACTAACTAACTAGCACACACACACACTATAGACCTCCACTACACACTGACACACTAACTAACTAGCACACACACACACTATAGACCTCCACTACACACTGACACACTAACTAACTAGCACACACACACACTATAGACCTCCACTACACACTGACACACTAACTAACTAGCACACACACACACTATAGACCTCCACTACACACTGACACACTAACTAACTAGCACACACACACACTATAGACCTCCACTACACACTGACACACTGACTAACTAGCACACACACACACTATAGACCTCCACTGAAAATCATTGCTGAAAAAAGTGAAATCTGAATAAATATTACTTGTCTGCAGCCTCCCGGTAAGCTCCTGTTACCATTTGGGGGCTTTTATTTTGATAGTCCAGCTACCTTGATCAGTCAGCTTGTTTGTGTTATTGTGTCACTTTGGTGTTTTAGAGGGTGAATTCAGATCCAACACTTTATTTGTGTAACACAGAAGAAGACAAACACACTGACTGATGGAGCAGCAGCTCTAAAATCCCTGTTTTAGTGAATGTAGTCTGGTGTGTGTGCTGTTTGTGGTTAAACCAAAAGGATCTTCCAGATCTCTCTCTGTAGGGATCCTTTCCATGATGCTGTCACACACTTAGAATAACACTCTGAGCCTGTCAGTGGATCAAACAAGCTCTTTTAGTGGACCTACTGTGATCAGGTGCAGTTGTCCCAAAGGATCACGTTGCAGCCATTGCAGCCCGTTTGGTGGCTGCTGGCTGAGGTGATCTACTGGACCAGTTCCAACACTTTTACTACCTACCAGTCACTCTGACACCAGGATGTGGACACAGAGGGGTTAAAAACAGCGGAGTTGCCCTTTAACATGAAGCAGTTTCTTGTACAAGTGAAATCAAGACCAATTTAGTGTTTAATTACTGCTGTTGCAGAAAAAATAGAGTAACACCGTGTGTTTTTCAGAGGTCTGATGGTTGTGAGCTGTATTTCTCAGTTTCCTCTCTCTCTCTCTCTCTCTCAGAGGAAGTCTGCCTCGCTCTCCCGCTCTCAGCGGCGGCGGCGTGTTTGTGGCGCGCTGCCTTTAACAATATGTTTAACTTCCAACAGCATCAGCATGTTTACCCACAAACCACTGCTCCGCTACAACAATCCCACTACGAGAGAGACTTCAGCCAGATTTGTCATTGTCTTTGAAGCACACACACACACACACACACACAGACACTCACACACACACACACACACTCACACACACACAGACACACACACTCACACACACTCACACACACACAGACACTCACACACACACACACACACTCACACACAGACACAGACACACACAGACACACACACACACACACACACACTCACACACAGACACTCACACACACACACACACTCACACACACTCACACACACACACACACACTCACACACACTCACACACACTCACACACACACAGACACTCACACACACTCACACACACAGACACACACACACACAGACACACACACTCACACACACTCACACACAGACACACACACACACTCACACACAGACACTCACACACACTCACACACACACACACACACACACACACACACAGACACACACACTCACACACACACACACACACTCACACACACACACACACACACACTCACACACACTCACACACAGACACACACACACACACACACACACAGACACACACACACACACTCACACACACACACACACACACACACACACACACAGACACACACACTCACACACACACACACACACTCACACACACACACACTCACACACACAGACACACACACACTGCTGCTTCATCACATGACACGACGTAGCCAATCATCACCTGGCCTCCAGGTGTGAAGAGCCTTAAAGCTGCTTCCTCTCTAGTGTCCAGCAGGGGGCGACTCCACTGGCTCCAAACAGAAGTCTGATTGGATGGAAGTCAATGATTTATCAGCTCAGGGAACAGTTTCTGCTCTCAGTCTCTAGTTTACTGTCTTCTTCAGCACAGCAGGACGTTCATGTAGTCAGTGATGGTCCATTTAGAGGAAGATACACCAGGAAGAGGGGGCGGGGCTACCTGCTCACTACCACGACAACCTGTCAATCAGGATAGAGGTGTAACAGTGCGTATCAATGGTGCTAACTAGCGATAAAGTTGTTTTCGTCTTAGAACTTTTAAGCTCTTGAAGGTTAAATATAACGTTTAGTCTCCTTGTTCAGAGTTACAGACTCCAAGGAGACGACTTTTCTATTAAGAACATTTTGTTTGCTTGTTTTAAACCTGTTTTTTAACTAAATTAGCATCCCATTTAATGTGAATTACAGATGCACCTTGCTAACCAAGCTAGCTAGCTCACGTCTGGCTCCAAAAAGACAAGATGGTGGCGGCCAAATTGCCAAACTTGAGGCTTCAAAATGGCGCTCCATGAACCAACGTATGACTTCCTGTTTACAGTCTGCGGGTGCAGCACACAAAGATGACAGGAACATAAACAATATGGGTTAAACTTGAGCGAACATCCACCTGTTAGCATGTAAAGTTATATTTAAGTCAAAGACTGAATCGAGGCGTCGAACCGCTGGAGTAAAAACCTGCTTTATCGGCCTCATGTATCAGTGTAATCCTGTGTGTGTGTGTGTGTGTGTGTGTGTGCGGCTGTCTGTCATTGTCACAGTGTGAGAAAGCGTCCTCCTGTTTGCGTCTAGGTGTCATTACAACAAGACAACAGCACATTAATAAAGAGAATGAGTGCGGCGGTGTGCCTTTGTTTTCCATGCTAATCAGCCAGCTGATGCTGCTGCTCTCCGCTTTGTTCGGCTGAAACAAACAGAGCAGCATCACTGTCAGCATCACGCTCAGAGCTGACATCTTTCCTCAAATCAATATTATTGTTTTGTTTTCATCCGCCTTTGTTTATCCAGTAAAGGTTGGGCTGAGGCTGGGAGCTGCCCAGTATCACCAGTCTGATGCTGAAGCTGCTCCGCCACAGACCCAAGTGTCACTTGTGGTCCTGTGAACCAAACCCCATGGAAGTTTTACTCATTTTAGCCTCGTTTCAGTCAATAAAAGCTTAGATATACTCAGGTACTCGGCTTAAAGGGATATTACGGAGTATCTGAAGTGTGGTTATAGCACGCCCCCCTGGTTTGGGGAATCAGTCCCAAAATGGACACTAAGCTAATGTACTGCTGTGGACGGGGGGGCAATGAGCGCTGTATTTAGAATATTTTCGCAGCTTTACACCGACCGTTATATCGCTCTCTGCACACACACCAGACTACATTCACTAAAACAGGGATTTTAGCTCACTAACTGAAGTATTTGGACTTATTTTGCTATTAATACTTTTACTTGTACTTTTAGTTAAGATAACATTAACATTTTGAATTCAGGACCTTTACTTGAAAAAGAGAACATTTAGCCTGTGGTATTTCTACATTTCCTTAGTATTTCCTCCACCACAGTGTATTAGTACTGTCATTTAAATGTGTAATGTGTGTGTGTGTGTGTGTGTGTGTGTGTGTGTGTGTGTGTGTGTGTGTGAGCTCTGGGCTGTCTGTTTTCCCAACAGTCTCTCTGAGTTTACAGACACAAAGATTTCTGCAACAAATCCCCTCAGCTCCTCAGGTCTCCAGGGTTTATCTGTGAGCTTCATATTAAACATCATATCACTGTTTCTTTGTGTGTTAAAACTGTGTGTGTGTGTGTGTGTGTGTGTGTGTGTGTGTGTGTGTGTGTGTGTGTGTGTGGGGTGATCAGGGGAATTCAGCAACTCTCCAACAGTCTGTCACTGTTTATCTCTTTGTCTCTTTGTTTACGTCCTATTTCTTTTTTAGCTTTTCTCTCCCTTTGTATTTGTGTCCTCCACAAAATATCTCAAATCTTTATCCAATAATTAGTCCAGTTATATTATTTAGTCTGCTGATATTTTATGATTTTACATTATCAATCAATCCAAAGCAGCATTTTATGGTGTTATGAATTATGTTAAAGAAAAAAAACAACTGTTCACGACTAGTCTGTCCAACTGTGTGTGATGTTACACCTCAGAGTTTAGGCTAACGTTAGCATAGCTTCCCCCGTTAGCGGTGGTTCTTATGTTGTGTCTTTTTCACGGACTAAACTTAAGCTGATGGAAAACAATTCAAACCGGTTTGATAATAAAAAACGCTGCGTCTGCGTCCTGAAACTGAAACTGAAGATGGATACTGCGCTCACGGCGACAGAGGGAACGACGCCTGGAGACGTTTCAGCATGATGATCCGATGTTTTCACTTACTAGTTGTAACGGCTAACGTTAGCTAGCTAATCGAGTTTGTTCTTATGTTCGTGCTAATGTTTTCTTGCTAGGCTAAACATGTCCAGAACAAATCACCTGGTGAGATAAGTTTGTCAAACGCATCAGTTGGTTCTCATCCTAAAAGGTTTTTCTATTTCTACGGTAAAAAGAAAACACAGTCTGAAAAAATAAAGCTTTAATCTGATGTCTTGCTTCTCCAAGTTTGCGCTAAGCTAGGCTACTCAGTCAGACAGTGTCACATTGGAATCAAAGAACTGATCAGGTGTTATTCTTTATCAAACACACGGTACAACGATGTGATTAACTAGCTCTGATTTTTTAACACTTCCTTGTCTTCTTCTTTACCTCGTGGAGCTAATGTTAGCTTAGTTAGCTAGCTAGCTACAGACGCTGGCTGGAAACGAGAAGCTGCTTTGATTCATTCTGTGTTCAAAAATCAGAATCAAACGTTCAGATGGAAATCTGGAGACATTAACATCATAAATGTCAGACACTTCTTTACAGAAACGAAGCAACAGTAGCTAACAGCAGCATGGAGTCGATTATTCTGTCTTTGTTTGTGGTTTAGCACTTTGTAATTCCTGAGTTTGATGATGAGATCTACATAATTTCTTTATTGTCAGTAGTATCTAACGTAGCATCTGATCTCCAGATGAACTGGTTTATAACGTGTTAGCGCCCAGGCTACTGCTGTGGAACACGTCACTGTTGCGTAACACTTTGGTATGTTCACTGTCAAGAACATAATGGTGTTTGTTGTCTGCTGTAACGCTAATATCATGTTTAACCTTCCTCGCTGTAATTATTATTCTCTATCTGAGGGTAGGCGTGTTTTCCAGATCAGGAATTCCTGAAGTTCCTCACCAACCGGAGAGTTCAGTAAACATAGAGCTGAGGTTTTATATTTCTGTGCTGCGGCGGCTCGTCTTACTCCGTGTTTAAGTTCAGGGTTTGTTGTCGAGGTGAAAGCCGAGGAGAGATTTCCTCCTCAGAAACACGACCAATCAAACCAGACTGGAGACTCACGAACAAACAGGCGACTGTGACGGGATGTTTGGACCAAAAACCATTTAGCAACACCGACGTCAATAAACACAGAAGCCAGAAGGTGTCTGTTAGCTTACATGCTGTTAGCTTACATTCTGTTAGCTTATATTCTGTTAGCTTATTTTGATAAGGGCTAAAACACCAGAGAACACTGGACCAAACCGGGGCTAAAACACCAAAGAACACAGGACCAAACCAGGGCTAAAACACCAAAGAACACAGGACCAAACCGGGGCTAAAACACCAAAGAACACTGGACCAAACCGGGGCTAAAACACCAGAGAACACTGGACCAAACCGGGGCTAAAACACCAAAGAACACAGGACCAAACCAGGGCTAAAACACCAAAGAACACTGGACCAAACCGGGGCTAAAACACCAAAGAACACAGGACCAAACCAGGGCTAAAACACCAAAGAACACTGGACCAAACCGGGGCTAAAACACCAAAGAACACTGGACCAAACCGGGGCTAAAACACCAAAGAACACTGGACCAAACCGGGGCTAAAACACCAAAGAACACTGGACCAAACCGGGGCTAAAACACCAAAGAACACAGGACCAAACCGGGGCTAAAACACCAGAGAACACTGGACCAAACCGGGGCTAAAACACCAAAGAACACAGGACCAAACCGGGGCTAAAACACCAGAGAACACTGGACCAAACCGGGGCTAAAACACCAAAGAACACAGGACCAAACCGGGGCTAAAACACCAGAGAACACTGGACCAAACCGGGGCTAAAACACCATATCTGTTCAAGACATTTGATGAAGCTAAACCAGCTCACAGCCAATCACATTCTTGATTCATCTTCATACTGAAAATCACTTCTGTCTGGAACATCTGAGCCTGCAGAAGACAAAAAACAACCAGATCTCACTCACTTTTCCTTTATTTCATTCAATCATCATCAGAAATCCAACATAAAAACACCCCGAACACCAGAAGACAACACAGCGCCGTCTGTGCCGTCGCAGAAGAAGAGGACGAAGGTGGCGAATCATTGTGTACATGTGAAGTGAAAGTGTATACATACATCTGTGCCTTTGTGTAGTGTGTGTGTAGTGTGTGTGTGTGTGTTAATCACTGTCAGACTACCATCAGGCCAGGTGGTGTTGTCTTTAAATCCAAGTCCCAGCTGTACCTGCTCCACCTAATAACTGTGTGTGTGTGTGTGTGTGTGTGTGTGTGTGTGTGTGTGTGTGTGTGTGTGCATCTTGGGATGTGGTTGATGATCCAATTCACCGGAGGCGGCGGCGGCGTTTCCCACTCCCCCCAAATCACACCTCCACACCCTCAATACCCTCAACGCCGTATTAAATCTTGCCACTGTTGTTTGTGTGTGTGTGTGTGTGTGTGTGTGTGTTTCTGAGTGTGTGTGTGTGTGTGTGTGTGTGAATTTTCGCAGACCGCCATTTCCCCTCTTGAGCTCGTCTTTTCTTGTTCTCTCTCATGTCCCTCATCCCTACTTTTTGTCTCGTTTTTTTTTCCCATGATGCCTTGGAAAACACACACACACACACACACACACACACACACAGACAGACAGATGCTGTGTGTGTGTGTGTGTGTGTGTGTGTGTGTGTGTGATTAGACAACATGTTATTGTTACGACGAGCGAGAGAGAGAGAAAAAGATAGAGAGAGATTTTCACACAAAGAGCGAGACAAGACAGCGTTGATGTAGTGGAAGAAATTATAGGTGTGTTTGTTTGTGTGTGTTTGAGTACATTTGTGTGTGTGTGTGTGTGTGTGTGTGTGTGTGTGTTGGAGGCTGGAGGTGGAGACACTACAGTGATGCAGAGGTGAAAGACGTGGCTGCAGAAACAGACATAGAAACTGGTTTATTTCCCCAAAATAAACCAGCAGTGGAATGAAACTAAGTACTTTTACTCAAGTACTGCATTTAAGTACAAATCTGAGGTACTTGTACTTCACTGGAGTGTTTTCTTCTCAAGCCACTTTCTACTTCTACTGCACCACTAACTTTATCTGAGGGACTTTTTCCTTTAAGACATTTAACTTTACAGTCTTTATGTGTCTTTGTGGTTGTTTGTAGTCGTTCTGTGTCTCTGATGAGGAATAATAATCTAATCCTCATTATACTCAGACTTTTACTGTGACAGTATTTGTACTGTGTGGTGTTAGTACTTTTACTGTGACAGTATTTGTACTGTGTGGTGTTAGTACTTTTACTGTGACAGTATTTGTACTGTGTGGTGTTAGTACTTTTACTGTGACAGTATTTGTACTGCGTGGTGTTAGTACTTTTACTGTGACAGAGTATTTGAACTGTGTGGTATTAGTACTTTTACTGTGACAGAGTATTTGTACTGTGTGGTATTAGTACTTTTACTGTGACAGAGTATTTGAACTGTGGTATTAGTACTTTTACTGCAGTAAAGAGGCTCAGTACTTCCTCCATCACTGCGTTCTGCTGAGCTGCCAATCAGCTCGTCTCTCTCTCTCTCTCTCTCCTCCATCATCTCAGACCGTGGTTACCATGGTAACCGTCTCCAGGCCTCAGGAGGCAACTGGGGGGGGCAAACCCTCAGTTAGCCACACACACACACACACACACACACACACACACAAATAAATAGACATATACAAATAAGATACATGAATTGGATCATGAAAATAAACATAAACACACGTTTATCTCGCTGAGTAGTTCCACACACACACACACACACACACACACACACACACACACACACACATTCACCCAAACACACACACACACAGACATGAACACACACACACAGACATGAACACACACACACAAACACACACACACACACACACACACACACACAGGCCAACAGGACATGCAAACACATCAAAATGAAAATATATGAACTCACATAGACATGATCCTTAAAATGAAGCAAATAAAAACACAGTTAATAACACACACACATACAAACACACTGTGACACACACACACACACATACAAACACACTGTGATACACACACACACACACACAAACACACTGTGATACACACACACACACACAAACACACTGTGATACACACACACACACACACACAAACACACTGTGATACACACACACAGGCTGACAGTCCACAGAAATACACACTATGATACACATGCAGTCTGCTGTCTGACTTTCACTCTCGACTCACTACCCAATTATTAGTGTGTGTGTGTGTGTACGTGTATCACAGTGTGTGTGTGTGTGTGTCACAGTGTGTGTGTGTGTGTGTGTATCACAGTGTGTGTGTGTGTGTGTGTATCACAGTGTGTGTGTGTGTTTGATGTCCTACACCATCAGACAGGGAGAAGCTGTTGCTGTCATTTCAACTAAACAAAGAAAAGGCTGCCGGCTCTCACTCACACACACACACACACACACACACACACACAACATACACACAACATACACACACTGACAGGACTGACAGGCGGGCAGGAAACCAGCTGGTGGACGTACAGAGAGTGTGTGTGTTCATCACAGTGTGTATCTGTGTGTGTGTGTGTGTGTTCTGACACATGAAGCAGACCTGTAGGTACAGTCTGTACATCAGGTGCAGAATGGGAGGCGGTTGCCGTGGCTACGGCTGCGGCGACGATGCCGTACGTCGGTAAAGTTTCAGTTCTTCTGATTGTTTCTGTTGGGCAGACTGAGACAAACACACATGTCGTCCCCCACTAATGCTGCAAGGCTTTACACTGTAAGACTGCAGTGTCATTTTTAGTTAACCAGAGTCAAAATGTCACGTGGCGCTAAAATAAAAACTACAAACACGCCACAGAAAGACTGCAGACGACGAACATGCTACAGACAACATGTGACCACAGAGAGTCTGAAGAAGAAACCAACACGATACGACGTCATACCATACGATGTAGCTTCACTGCTAGCTTGTCACCGAGGGCGCTAAATAATGTTAGCGAGGGAAAGACTAGCATTACTAGTATCCTACACATGTTAGCATGTTAGCATGTTAGCATGTCCCTGTTTAAATGGATCTAAAATCTAAACTGTAGCAGACAGAAGATTCATTTTTTCTGCAGCAGAAAGTTCAAACTTTCGTGTTGATGATGTCTTTAAGTTACGTTATGTGTCGTACGAAATGCTGTGACAACCAGGCTTCCAGAGTCTGTAGTGTCTCAGTGTGTCAGTGTGTAGTGGAGGTCTATAGTGTGTGTGTGCTAGTTAGTCAGTGTGTCAGTGTGTAGTGGAGGTCTATAGTGTGTGTGTGCTAGTTAGTCAGTGTGTCAGTGTGTAGTGGAGGTCTATAGTGTGTGTGTGTGTGCTAGTTAGTCAGTGTGTCAGTGTGTAGTGGAGGTCTATAGTGTGTGTGTGTTAGTTAGTCAGTGTGTCAGTGTGTAGTGGAGGTCTATAGTGTGTGTGTGTTAGTTAGTCAGTGTGTTAGTGTGTAGTGGAGGTCTATAGTGTGTGTGTGTGCTAGTTAGTCAGTGTGTTAGTGTGTAGTGGAGGTCTATAGTGTGTGTGTGTGTTAGTTAGTCAGTGTGTTAGTGTGTAGTGGAGGTCTATAGTGTGTGTGTGTGTTAGTTAGTCAGTGTGTCAGTGTGTAGTGGAGGTCTATAGTGTGTGTGTGTTAGTTAGTCAGTGTGTCAGTGTGTAGTGGAGGTCTATAGTGTGTGTGTGTGCTAGTTAGTCAGTGTGTCAGTGTGTAGTGGAGGTCTATAGTGTGTGTGTGTGCTAGTTAGTCAGTGTGTTAGTGTGTAGTGGAGGTCTATAGTGTGTGTGTGTGTGTTAGTCAGTGTGTCAGTGTGTAGTGGAGGTCTATAGTGTGTGTGTGTTAGTTAGTCAGTGTGTCAGTGTGTAGTGGAGGTCTATAGTGTGTGTGTGTTAGTTAGTCAGTGTGTTAGTGTGTAGTGGAGGTCTATAGTGTGTGTGTGTGCTAGTTAGTCAGTGTGTTAGTGTGTAGTGGAGGTCTATAGTGTGTGTGTGTTAGTTAGTCAGTGTGTCAGTGTGTAGTGGAGGTCTATAGTGTGTGTGTGTTAGTTAGTCAGTGTGTCAGTGTGTAGTGGAGGTCTATAGTGTGTGTGTGTTAGTTAGTCAGTGTGTCAGTGTGTAGTGGAGGTCTATAGTGTGTGTGTGTGCTAGTTAGTCAGTGTGTCAGTGTGTAGTGGAGGTCTATAGTGTGTGTGTGTGCTAGTTAGTCAGTGTGTCAGTGTGTAGTGGAGGTCTATAGTGTGTGTGTGTGTGTTAGTTAGTCAGTGTGTCAGTGTGTAGTGGAGGTCTATAGTGTGTGTGTGCTAGTTAGTCAGTGTGTCAGTGTGTAGTGGAGGTCTATAGTGTGACTTCTGGAACCTTCTAGCTGAGGTTGGACACATTTTAGGGACATGAAGAAGAAGAAGGTCCTCCAAGAAACGATGTCACCAGAAGAAGAAGCAGCAGCGTTTAGAAAGCAGAGGGTTAAACTTTACTTCCTGAGTGTGTTGTGAGGAGATGAGGCCTCAGTCGACTCACTTCTTCTGGAGTCAAAGTGGAAATTAAATTCCTCACACAGAAGAAGAGATGAGTCGGTCGGTGGGCGTTCGCTGCGATAGCTTCACCTGCTCGGGACGGTTTGACCTCTCGGCTGTCAGCAGAGCACTCTGGACAAACTGCACACGACTCGGCCCTTAAATGAGGCGTTAAAGTGCAATAAAACGAGCTTCACACACACACACACACACACACACACACACACACACACACACACACACACACACACACACACTCCCCCTCCACCGCCACACTATAACCCCCCTTTTGTTTTCCAAGCTTTGCTCTCAGACACGCAGCCAAACAGTGGAGGCAGCGACACAAACTGTTTGCGTGGCGACAAAAAAAAAGCGTCCCATCAAGGCCAAATAGCAGCACTATCATCATCATCATCACCATCACCACCATCATCATCATCATCACTACCACTCTGCTCTCTGCAACACGACGCCTACTTAGGATGCACTTCTGGGGTTTGGATGTGCCTCCGTCTGGCACCCATCTCCCCTCCTGTGTGACGGCGCTGACACCTGGAAGATTGAACATCCCGTCGCTCCTAAGCTCCTTTTGTCAGACTAAATATGTTTCGCTATTTGCCGGCGCCATTAGAGAGCAGATTTTTTCCCTCTTCCTCTGTAGCATTGTTATGCTCTGAGTATTCATATCACTCTCTTTTTTTTTTTTTTTTTCCTCCCCGTCGGCTGCAGCGAGGTGGCGGCGGTGGTGGCAGTGGGGGCAGCGGTTGGCGGGGGCACGGAGGCAGAGGGGCGACGCATTAGCGACGTTTTAGATGCGTCCGGGCTGACAGCAGATATTAGCGGCGGGGGAATTTCTCCTGTGTGCCTTTTGTGGGAGAGCTGTCAGTCTATCAGCTCGGCGAAGTTCTGCAGGCTGTTTGCTGAAATTGGCTTGTGAGCATGAGGACAATAGCAACAGCGGCGGGGACGTGGGGGGGTGGAGGGGTGAGTTAAGTGGGTATATTTTGGAGGAGATGTATATGTGTGTGTGTGTGTGTGTGTGTGTGTGTGCGCTGCAGTGAAAGTCGTGATTCTTTTGTTGAGACCTAATGAGCCAAACATCTGCTGAAATCAGACCAGAAGAAGCTGCGTTTTGCTTTTTATCTGTTTTCACCACAGACTTCATATGAGAAGTGGACGTCGCCACGGTGACGCCGCCCGATTTTAAAGCCATGAGTTTGGCTTCACGGGCGTCGCCATCTTGGTTTTTTGGAGCCAGAAGCAAAGGCCTTCCTCTGATTGGTCAGTGCCCCCCCCTCTTCCTGGTGTATCTTCCTCTAAATGGACCATAATTGACTAAATGAACGTCCTGCTGTGCTGAAGAAGACTGTAAACTAGAGACTGAGAGCAGAAACTCTTTTCTCTCTCTTTTCTGATTTCAGCCTCCTAAAATAAGTCAAAACACAACAACTCCACCTCCAGACTCCATTGACAAAAACAGCAATTTTACTTAACAGAAGACAGGAGCTGCCTGACTAGTTGCTCGTGACGACGCAAACACGGCGCTCACGTTTCGCCTCCTATGTGGACTAAAAGTGGAGTAAATCTGCTCACGTGAAACAGAAAATAAAACGTCCGAGCAAACCGACAAAACTGTCAATGAACTTCAGTCTAAGAGTGAGAAGTTTGTTAGCATTAAAGCTACTTCAGCTACATTCATTTTTCCATCATTCACACCGGAGGAATCTACGCTTAGAGGAGACTACACACTTACTGAAGGACCACCGATCCTCAGAGTGATGGACGACCTGCTCCACCTCTGACCCCTGACAGAGTACCATCATCTGGGTCGTCCTGAAGCCGAAACGTTCTTTAAAAGTCCAATATTAAGTAGAAACTAGTCTTTCCTACATGAATATGTGTCTACAGACCGTCAACAGACTGTCCGTTTAGATTTGGCTCCCTCTATGATGTCATAAGGGGATCTGTTGACCATGTGACCTCCTCCAGCCAATCGGCAGGCCGACCGTCCTCCCAAACAGCAGCTCACAGCAACATGAAGATGTCGAAGGCGAGAGCGAAGCAGCAGATCTGCATCTGGAACAATTTCACTTGTGTGTTTTTGAACAATAAACTTTTGAAGGTGACCGACAGTGAACGCCTCACAGAGCCAAACAGCGTCCACCATGATGGTTTGGACTGTCTGTCTTCACCTGAACGTCCTGTTTGTCTCTTTAGTTAAACTTCTACTCTTTTTATTTGTTTCCTCCGTCCTCACAGAAGTCGTCTCTTTAATTAGATGGAGGTTTCTGGAGGTTTCTGATCTTTGGAGCAAACGTTGCCGTTATCTGAGCTGCTCTCTCCTCTTTGTCTCTCTGCTGCCAGAAAACTCTTCCAGACGTCTCGTCCATCAGCAAAAAAGCTGAAATAACAAAACGGGCCGACGGAGGCGACAGAGCAGAGACACTGCAGCGCTCCTCACGTCATCTTTTCACCTCCAGTCGAGAAGATTCACATCGCATCCGTTGGTAGAAACACTGATTTACATTTCACACTGTTTTGTCTTTTTTTTTTGTGGAGATTTGGTTCAAATTTGCAAACATTTACATGGAAACAGCAGCTGTGACCCAGCTGAGAGGCTGGAGGACACCAGGAGGACGCACTCCTTCATAACCAGCACTGAGGTACTTTACTTTATATACTGCTTTTACTCCACCGCATTTATCTGACAGCTTTAGTTACTTTACAGATTCAGATTTACACATTGAAAACATATGAAGCAGAGGAGCTGAATGCTTCCTCCAGTGTCGCTGAAGCTTCTTTGAAACCAGGATATGATGTTTTCATGCCCAAACCTAAATGTCAAGTTTCTGACTAAGTCACCTGAGAGTTTCTTCTCGACCATACTGATGCTGTTTATCTGCCTTTTAATGATAAGCAGCAACACGTTTCTGAAGCTCGGAGGCCTGCAGACAAACAGCTGAATCACATTCTGTAAAATCAGTTTGATTTCTCAGCAGAACCTTTGAAATGAGACGTTTGGGTCTGAAAATGTGGATCCAGAGCCTGAAGGAGGGAGCGTTAGGAGGGAGGTCAGGCCAGCGCTGATGTATGATCCTCTAATGAGCTGACCAATTGGCTGCTGATGGAGAAGACGAATATGGTGGACACACACACACACACACACACACACACACACACACTGTGTCCCCGGTGTGTGATCCGTTGTGTGTGTGCTGAGTGAGCTGGTGAAGGTTTGGTCCTAAACACGGCGGCCGATAGATCAGACGGAGCTGAAGTTTGACTCCAAACACTCGGAGCTCGGAGGGGATCAGCCGGAGGTCGACCGCGCTCTGCTCCAAACTCTAAACTACCGACGGCGTGACGCAGAGAAGAAGAAGAAGAGCGATTACCAACAGACAGACAACCGAGCCTCATTTGGACCTGGGCTCTGAAGTTCATCAGTAAATATTAAGACCGATCCATCAGCTGTGGGGGTTCATGTTCTGCCTCACAGCCAGAAACAAGTAGAACGACTAATATTCACTGCTTTATGAAAATAAAGTGAGACAGAAAACTGTCCTGACGTCATTATAATCAGCTGCAGCTTCAGTCCTCGCTGCTATCATCAAACATGCTAACATGTTAGCACTGTTTTAGCAACTCTGCTACCAGCTCAACGTAGAATCACTTCATGTGTCATTAAAACAAAACGCAAAGTGAGAAAACTGTTTGCTAAGAAGTTTGCAGCCTCGCGAGTTATTGCCCAACATGCTAACACGTTAGCACTGTTAGTCTTAGCAACTCTGCTACAGAGTTAGCAATTTCAAATAAGCTTCCAAGCAGCCGACTACAACTCAACGTAGAATAATTTATGTTATTAAAACAGGAAGCAGACAAACTCAAATTCAAACTGTTTCCTTAGATGGTAAAATTTAGCGAATAGCATTTTGACTACGTATAATTTAACACACTAATATTTAGCGATGTTAGCGTCATGCTGTGTTCACACCGTGAACAATGAAACTACGCTGAGTTGCTCGCTGACGTCGTCCATTTACAAACATTCGTGCTGCAGCATAATATCCTTAAACATCGTATGCTAAGGCGTTAGCATGGAGGTGCTATCGCCCAATAGTCTATCCTAAAGAGTTAGCATGATAGCTGCTATCATTAAACACACTGTAACCTGTTAGCATGTAGCCTGACACCAGTTAGCACAGCGTGGTGTTAGCACAGAGGTGGCTTTAATTCCACCGTCCACTTTTTGCATGAAGCAACTATTACTCTGTATAATTAGCAGAACAGGATTATCTTTGCTAACATGTTAGCAGTAATCCGGTAGAGCAGCCAGGAGGTGTGATGTCATTGGAAATTAGCCGTTCAGATTTAGAATATGTGATAAACAGGAAGATAAACTTTAATCTATTATTTTTCTCATCCATCAGTTCAACTGTCTGAAAGGCCTCAAGTCTCCGTTCGAGCCTCAAATTAAATCAGATTACATAAGAACACGTCTCTGATCTCATCTTCCTCCCTGCTGCCATGGAATAAAGATCTCATCATCACCGGGAGCCTCGGCGCTGTTACATGATTAGCATCCGTCAGAGCGAATGCTAACGTGCTACGAGTCGCTGCGCAGACAGAAGACAAACAACGCCGCGCTCAGAAAGAGGAAGCTGACGACCCGCTAAATTAAAAGCTTTGTGTTTTCTTGTATCTGTTACTGAACCTGACGTACTTTCAGAATAAAGTGTAAAAGTGTGTGAATCTGAACTTGCACACAGACAGAAGTCACAGGAATACATTAACACTGTGCCACCTGCCCCCCCACCCGAGGGTGTGTGTCACTGTGTCACTGTGTGTGTGTGTGTGTGTGTGTGTGTGTGTCACTGTGTGTGTGTGTGTGGATCTGAACTGATTATTTACCCACATTTAAATACTGAAACACACACACACACACCATGTCTGTGTTAACCATGTGTGTGTGCATATAAAAGTGTGTGTGAGAGTGTAAAAACATGTATGACCATCGATGTATGACTGTGTGAATGAACACATGGACACACACACACACACACACACACACACACACACTCAAACGCTGCATGTGATAACAATGTTTTAAGCTCCTGCCTACATTTCCCATAATCCCTTTAGAAACAGGTGCACTGATTCGTCCGTATGTTTGCTCACTACTGTATGTGATGGTGCGTTCAAGTGATGTCCGATTAATCAGAAAAAATAGTTCCCGACGCTGTGAAAGAGTGCCGACGTCTAACTGTGGCTTTATTACAAATTAAATTAAAAATACGCTGAATGCATAAATTAATCAAACTCTTATTCAAAAATCAGGAAGTAAAAGTTTCTCTGTTCCTCCCTGAAATCTGTCAGCAAATATATATAAAGTTATATAAAACTAAATATATGAAATAAAAACATGATATTTGTCCAGGACTTCTTTACTGCTCCAGTGTTTTTATGGGACTGTTTATGCATCTTATGAGCTGTTTTTTACTTTATTTTTAATAAATTTTAATATAATTATTGGTATTTAGTGTTTTTTATTGTACATCTTGAATTATACCTTCATACACCTTTTTTACTTTTATTTCCAAGTTTTTCAAGTTGCTTTTTTATTTGTTTGTACTATGTAAAGCGTCCTTGGGTTTACGGAAAGCCAAATTATAAATCAATTATTATTATTAATATTATTATTATTATTATTATTTTAGTTGTTGTAAAGTGCTTTAAGCTGAAAACACTTTTTATTTATTTCATTTTGTTGTTTCTTTTCTAAAGTTTGTGACTTTGTTTGGCAGTTTGGCCTCTAAACAATCAGATTAAATCATTATTATTATTTTCCACATCTTAATCATTACTGTCCTGTAATTTACTCCACAACTATTATGAATATAAGAAATAAGACTTTATAATCTGAGTGTTTTTCTTGGGTTTTTTTTGTAAATTTCTGACTTTAATCTTAGAAAATGAGTTTTTCCTCAGAGTACTGCCCCCCCCCCCCTTGCTCCACATTCACTCCAACACAAACTGACCCCATAAAAAGACTTTCTAGTCAAACTGGAGCTGCAGGAGCAGAGACCAGCGACACGAAGAAACACAAAGACAATATCTGATAAAAACACTTGACCAGCGGCGTCCTGAGCCGCAGCAGTTAAAACAAGCAGCCGGCTGGATTCACGCATGCAAAGCAGCCAATTACTGACGAAGGTGAGACGAGCGTGTCACATGGCGTGGATGTGTGGCATTGTGGCGGCGTAAAGGACGGCCTCATTATCCGTCTGAAAAGACAGCGCCTCGCTCCGGCAGAGAGAAACCAGGAAAAAGAGAGTTAATTTGCACTCTTAAATTCGTCCTCTTCGGTCTTTTCTCTCCCCGGATCGAGCTCCGGGGTCCGGGGCCCCTCGGTGACTGACCGCGATTGTGTCCGTGGCCTCATTCCTCTCTTTCAGCCATTTCCACCTCCATTAATTGGTGCTGCCGCTTGAATCGAGCCCCTGACTCAGTGTGTGTGAGTGCCTGAGTGTATAGTGTGTAATTGCTGTGAGCTTTTGAGGGCCAAAGTGTTGGTTTAAGGGCCCCTGACCTTTGACCTCCTGGCTAAAAGTCCCCCCCCTCTTCTTTCTTTCTCTCTGTGAACGTCTTTCAACCACCTTGTTCAGCCCTCAGTGTGTGTGTGAGTGTGTGTTTTGTGTGCTTTGTTTGGTAATGAAGAGGCAAAGAAAGAAGAAGAAGAAGAAGAAGAAGAGGTGAGTTTTCCAGAGGAATGACAGACAGAAGAAACTCCTCCAGTTTAATCAGTCACTTCTGCAGAGGTTCTACATAAATGTGTGGATATATATTTAAGGAGAACTACAGTGTTCCTACCCATGATCCTCTCTGTCCACATCCTGGTAGCTAGTAAAAGTGATTCTTTTGGTTTAACCACAAACAGCCGTTATATCGCTCTCTGCACACACACCAGACTACATTCACTAAAACAGGGATTTTAGAGAACAGGACACAGGAGCTGCTGCTCTGCTGCTGCCTCCATTGGTTAGTTTGTTTGTGTTATTGCCAACTTAAGTGGTTTTAAAAGGTTAGTTTGGCTCCAACACAATATTCGTGTGAAACACAACAACACAAACACACTGACTGATGGAGGCAGCAGCTCCTGTGTTCTGTTCTCTAAAATCCCTGTTTTAGTGAATGTAGTCTGGTGTGTGTGCTGTTTGTGGTTAAACCAAAAGGATCTTCCAGGTCTCTCTCTGTAGGGATCCTTTCCATGATGCTGTCACACACTTAAAACTTTAATTTCATCTTCACACTGTGGTCAAAAGTGTGTGGACACCTGATCAGTCGCTCCTGTCTGTCCACTCAGGTGTGTGTTTGATGTGTTTTATTTCTTCACTGAGACAAAGTCGGGTCACGTTCATCTCTTCCAGGTACCCTGAACTATCTGGACAGTGTAAAACATTTACATTAACACACTCTGTATTAATAATTATTAATTAATCTGCTGACAGTTTATTGGCCAACAGCAGCCTGTGTTTAAATTAAATCCAAGAATATAAATAGACTTCGGTCTGTCTAAAGTTAATTAACATTCACCACTGTGGAGGTTAATGATGTTTCTGTTTATCACATCTAAAACTCACTAACCCTGAAACCTGATTCCAGTCACACTTTAATTATGTTTAAAATGAGTTATGATTTCTATGAAAAGGTTTTTAGTTCGTTTTTATTTGATTTGTTTGTTTGGTTTTTGGCTAAAAGGAGGAAATTAAAAATCCAACATTTCTGAATGACACTTTCTAACATGTAGTGAAGCTTGAGGGCTAAAAATCCAACATTAAGTGAACAAACTGAGTTCATTGAGCTCAGAAATGAGTCACTTACCTCCTGAAGATCTTTATGGCTGCTTCAGAGGTTCCCCCCCCCCACCACTGCCCTTCTTATTAATATAATCAGCTCCATCCGCTCAATGGAAAAGATGACATTCTCCCTTGGACTCCAGAAGGAGAAGGGGGATAAATACTGGGACTACAGGAACCATATAGACTCTCAGTAATCACATCTTTGGTTCTCTGGGTGAAGGTTTTCTGTGCTTTGTACCTGGACCCTCTTACCTTGGCTTACTGGAATTCACCTGTTTGTGTTTTTGTTGTTGTTGTTGTTGTTGTTGTTGCTGTTTACTGCAAAATAAATAAATAAAAAGTAAAAAAAAAAAAAGAAATGAGTCACTTGAAGGGAAAATTAATCAAAAACTCGTTCCCCGTCTGCTTTTCTCTCCTGAAACTAAAGCTCAGAGCTCTTTTTCTTCCTCTGCTGATATCGATATAAAACACACAAACACAAAGACAGAAACATAAAACAGAGACGAAGACGGAGTTTCTAGTCCAAACAGAAACACCAGAGTGTGTTAATCAGCCGTCTGGCTCTGTTTTGTGTTCGTCTTTCACTGTGTGTGTGTGTGTGTGTGTGTGTGTGTGTGTGTGTGTGTGTGTGTGTGTGTGTGTTGGCCCACAGCAGTGTGTCTGTGTCCAAACTGTCGGCTGATAAAGTTAAACTCCATCTGAATGTTTAAACGCTCTGTTTTTTTCTCTCTCTCTCTTCTCTTCAGGTCAGTGAACGCAGCTCTGCGAACAGCGATGCGTTCAGGTGCCCCTTCTTCTGGCGCTTGTCTTTAAAAATGTGAGACTGAACTGAGACTCAGTTTGAGAGATTTAACTTCAACTTGTCTTTTTTTAATCATCTTTGTTCGTTTTACATGTTTTACAACAGTGAAACCAGAGAATGATCTTTTTCTCACGATATCATCGAAGACAAAATGTCTGTTTGCATTTTGTCGTGTCATTTAAAGTCGGCCTTTCTTTCTAGGAGCCTTTTTAGAAGCACATTTACTGAATATTTGTCTCAAGAAAACGGTGCTTTGCTCCAAAGTATCACAGGATTTAAAGATGTCCTGTAAAGTTTGATGTTTTTCTCTCCAGAAACCTTCAGATGTGAGTGTTTTCAGTTTGGATGACTAGAATGACTAGAATATTAACTTCCTCTAGTGTCTCCACTTGGTCTCGATTCATGTCGGATTCGTCTCGAATGACTTTAAACGCAACTTGGTCTCGTCTGCAGCAGCTCAGGTTTAACTCGGACTCGACTGGACGACTTGAGACATAATTTAAACTCAAGTCTCCGACGACTCGACGCTTAACTTGGACTGGAAATGTAATTCAGTCTAGTCCGGAATAACTTTCCTCACATTACCAGAGATTTAACTCTGCTGAGCCTTAAATGACTCGAGATTTAACTCGGACTTGAGACTAACTTTGAGTCGGACTTGTCTGGTATGATTTGAGATGTGATTTAAAACTGACTCAACACTTTAATTAAATTTAACTCGTCTCACATTACGAGAGATTTAACTCCAACTTGTTTAATATTGAGAGACTCTGTTTTTAAATTTAGTTAATTTAGAAAGATTTAACTCAGTTCAGCCTTGAGTGACTCAAACAATAAGCAGTTGCCTTCGTGCTAACATGCTACATGCTAACGAATTTCACCAACTTTAAACTTTAGCTCGGCCCGAGTCTAAGTGTGGTCCAGGTTTATCAAGGTCGACCTTGTTGGAGTAACGTTTCTACCTTAGCTCGGCTCGGCTCGGCTCGGCCTCGTCAGCCTGAGCCCCCAGGTGTTTGTGTGTCCCGGGTCATGCTGGTGTCAGATCAGCCAGGTGCTGAGGATTAGTGTCGCCAAACTCTCTGTACCTTGAAGAGCAGCCGGCGCTTATCGCCAACACAACAGGAGACGAACAAAAACAGACGATTAAAGCTGAAGACTCGAGGAAAACATGGTGACATTTCTACAGCGGAGGAGACGGACGGACGGACGGACGGACGGACGGCGAGACAAACCCTCAGACACTAAAGCCTGTTTCAGTCCAACAGACAACAAACAGAACAGAGTAACTTTACTGCCTGAATACTTCGTCTACTCGGTAAATCTGTCATGAGTTTAACCCTCTGAGCTCCAAACACTGCGTCTGCGTCCTCGCTGCTGCTTCTTCTTCTGGTGACGTCGTTTCTTGGAGGACCTTCTTCTTCTTCATGTCCCTAAAATGTGTCCAACCTCAGCTAGAAGGTTCCAGAAGTCAGTAAACCTGAAGAATCAGAAACAGATGAATTGTTTCTTCTTCTAAAAATTCGCTTCAACTCGGAGATAAAACCAGGAAATAAACACATTCATTAAAAGCTCACAGACCGAGCGATCTGATTGGTCGACTAGACGTTTAGAACGCGCTCAAATCGTCACGGCAGCACAGCTAACCGCCGCCGCGCTCATCGCTAACAATATTACTCCACTTACTAAGGGCGTTACTAAGGGCGTTACTAAGAGCGTTACTAAGGGCGTTACTGAGAGCGTTACTAAGGGCGTTACTAAGAGCGTTACTAAGGGCGTTACTAAGGGCGTTACTAAAGACGTTACTAAGGGCGTTACTAAGAGCGTTACTAAGGGCGTTACTAAGGGCGTTACTAAGGGCGTTACTAAGGGCGTTACTGAGAGCGTTACTAAGGGCGTTACTAAGAGCGTTACTAAGGGCGTTACTAAAGACGTTACTAAGGGCGTTACTAAGAGCGTTACTAAGGGCGTTACTAAGGGCGTTACTAAAGACGTTACTAAGGGCGTTACTAAGAGCGTTACTAAGGGCGTTACTAAGGGCGTTACTAAAGACGTTACTAAGAGCGTCACTAAGAGCGTTACTAAGGGCGTTACTAAGGGCGTTACTAAGAGCGTTACTAAGGGCGTTACTAAGGGCGTTACTAAGAGCGTCACTAAGAGCGTTACTAAGAGCGTTACTAAGAGCGTTACTAAGGGCGTTACTAAGAGCGTCACTAAGAGCGTTACTAAGGGCGTTACTAAGGGCGTTACTAAGAGCGTCACTAAGAGCGTTACTAAGGGCGTTACTAAGGGCGTCACTAAGAGCGTCACTAAGAGCGTTACTAAGGGCGTTACTAAGGGCGTTACTAAGGGCGTTACTAAGAGCGTTACTAAGGGCGTTACTAAAGACGTTACTAAGGGCGTTACTAAGAGCGTTACTAAGGGCGTTACTAAGGGCGTTACTAAAGACGTTACTAAGGGCGTTACTAAGAGCGTTACTAAGGGCGTTACTAAGGGCGTTACTAAAGACGTTACTAAGAGCGTCACTAAGAGCGTTACTAAGGGCGTTACTAAGGGCGTTACTAAGAGCGTTACTAAGGGCGTTACTGAGAGCGTTACTAAGGGCGTTACTAAGAGCGTTACTAAGGGCGTTACTAAGGGCGTTACTAAAGACGTTACTAAGGGCGTTACTAAGAGCGTTACTAAGGGCGTTACTAAGGGCGTTACTAAGGGCGTTACTAAGGGCGTTACTGAGAGCGTTACTAAGGGCGTTACTAAGAGCGTTACTAAGGGCGTTACTAAAGACGTTACTAAGGGCGTTACTAAGAGCGTTACTAAGGGCGTTACTAAGGGCGTTACTAAAGACGTTACTAAGGGCGTTACTAAGAGCGTTACTAAGGGCGTTACTAAGGGCGTTACTAAAGACGTTACTAAGAGCGTCACTAAGAGCGTTACTAAGGGCGTTACTAAGGGCGTTACTAAGAGCGTTACTAAGGGCGTTACTAAGGGCGTTACTAAGAGCGTCACTAAGAGCGTTACTAAGAGCGTTACTAAGAGCGTTACTAAGGGCGTTACTAAGAGCGTCACTAAGAGCGTTACTAAGGGCGTTACTAAGGGCGTTACTAAGAGCGTCACTAAGAGCGTTACTAAGGGCGTTACTAAGGGCGTCACTAAGAGCGTCACTAAGAGCGTTACTAAGGGCGTTACTAAGGGCGTTACTAAGAGCGTTACTAAGGGCGTTACTAAAGACGTTACTAAGGGCGTTACTAAGAGCGTTACTAAGGGCGTTACTAAGGGCGTTACTAAAGACGTTACTAAGGGCGTTACTAAGAGCGTTACTAAGGGCGTTACTAAGAGCGTTACTAAGGGCGTTACTAAGGGCGTTACTAAAGACGTTACTAAGAGCGTCACTAAGAGCGTTACTAAGGGCGTTACTAAGGGCGTTACTAAGAGCGTTACTAAGGGCGTTACTAAGGGCGTTACTAAGAGCGTCACTAAGAGCGTCACTAAGAGCGTTACTAAGAGCGTTACTAAGGGCGTTACTAAGAGCGTTACTAAGAGCGTTACTAAGGGCGTTACTAAGAGCGTTACTAAGGGCGTTACTAAGGGCGTTACTAAAGGCGTTACTAAGGGCGTTACTAAGAGCGTTACTAAGAGCGTTACTAAGGGCGTTACTAAGAGCGTCACTAAGGGCGTTACTAAGGGCGTTACTAAGAGCGTTACTAAGAGCGTTACTAAGGGCGTTACTAAGGGCGTTACTAAGAGCGTTACTAAGAGCGTTACTAAGGGCGTTACTAAGAGCGTTACTAAGAGCGTTACTAAGAGCGTTACTAAGGGCGTTACTAAGAGCATTACTAAGGGCGTTACTAAGGGCGTTACTAAGGGCCGGCCTACTCGCTGGAGCGCTACACTAGGCTTCTTTACAGAGGAGCCTACTGACGGGACTGATCGCTGTCCAGGTATTAGTCAGAGCCCCGTGTGTTTCCATGGAAACAGATCCATCACTGGCTGAATGTTTAATATGAACACAGCTGTATTATCACTACATCACTAACGCTGACTCAGGAGCTAACTTCCTCTGAGATGTTCTGAACAGTGTTTTGTCCTGATGGCTCAGGTCATGTCAGTCACTTATTACCTCACTGTGGTAAAAACAAGCAGCTCCTGTTGTGTTTCAGGTGTAGTTTGTAGAAGAAGAAGAAGAAGAAGAAGAAGAAGAAGAAGAAGAAGAAGAGGTGTGACGGCGGCGAGCAGCAGAAGACGATCGATCAGCGGACTGCAGCCGCCTCGTCTCATCTTACCTGACAGGAAGAGAGACGGATGGACCAAACTTTCCCACCAAACGGCTGTTTACAGAGGGGGGGGGGGCTGGTGGGAAAGGTGAGGGGAGCAGAGAGGTTAGAGAGGCTGCAGGTCGCTGCTCTGAATCAGGGTCCTTAATAAAGGTGGGAATCACCTGGAGACATGAGCGGGGTCGACCACGGAGCGTCACCTGATTAACGAGGCGCCAAAACGTGTCACAGAAAAGGAGCAGGTCGTGTATTTTCCTTTCTCTCTTGGTGCTGTAGCTGCTCTCAGACCGTTATAGAAGTTCATTTAATACGCTCGAGTTAAAAATAAGAAGCATTTACGTTTTAAGAAATGAACATAAACATAATTAAGAACACATAGAAGAATAAATGTCTAAAATCATCTGTCTGTTTCTGTAGAGCAAAACAAGTTAGCTGTTAGCTTAGCTACCAGGCTAGCTAGCGGCTAATATGCTAGTAGAGTTTCACATGTTAGCTTCAGTTAATGTCAAACTATTTGAAGTGTTTAACTGCTTTTGTTTAATGGTGATTCATTTTAATCACTTCTCATGTCTGACAGCTTGATTTAAACAGAAACAGCCTCACACACGAGTGTTTAGGATCCCTGGATCGTTTGGTGGAGATCCTCCAGTTCCAGAAGCCTTTTCCTGGCTGATGAGCTGATGAGCTCAGATTTAATTGATTTTGATCATTTCTTTCTTGCTTTTTGTGTCTCTAAACTCTTTACTTATCTACTTTGTCTGTGTTTCTGGTGGGACTTTAAGCGTTAACTAGAACAACCAGCTCTGGTGGTCGTGTCGCGATGCCTCAACAGCTCCCAAAGCCAAAAAGATTTTTAAATCCTAAATATGTCGCCATGACTCCGTTAGTGTCGTCGAGATCATCGCTGAAACTCAATCAGTTAAAAACACACACACACACAGAAAGAGGATCATTAAATAGTGGACTGGTCCTTTAAACACCTTGTTTCTTAAATTTGAGGGTTTTCTTTTTTTTGAGGGGGGGGGGGTTCCCCGGCAAAGCAGCAAAGAGTGGGAGAGTTAACACACACACACACACACACACACACACAGAAATACCTATAGACACACACACACACACACAATCAGGACAGTGATGAGTGTGTTTAGCTCGGAGGGTGGGGGGAGGAGGATCTGCAGGTCGAGAGGAGGGGGGTGAGGTGAAGGGGGAGAAGTAACTTTAGCTGTTAATGATGGTGGAGGGGGGAGGACGGGGGAGGAGAGGGTGTGGGGGGTGTGTGTGTGTGGGGGGGGTACAAATGACTTGAAGAGAGAGAGAGGGAAGGTAAGACGATCCAGGTTGGACTCACCCTTAAAAGCAACAGCACCTATTGTCCCTTTAGGCTGAGAGTGTGTGTGAGAGTGTGTGTGTGTGTGTGTGTGTGTGTGTGTGTGTGTGTGTGTGTGTGTGTGTGTGAGAGTGTGTGTGTGTGTGTGTGTGTGTGTTGACAGGATGGCAGGTTCGTTATGAATCATCTCCTCCTCCTCCTCCTCCTCCTCCTCCTCCCTCTCTTCGGCCCCCGAGGGCGACATTAGCTTTAGAGCGAGCTGTCATGTTCAAGAGAGGAGCGCTTGTTTTGTTGTACCCAAAGAAAGGAAACACTGTGAAAACATACACATGTACTTAGAGCCGCAAAGTATGTAAACAAGCCGGCCGGGGCTGACAGGTACGGGAGGGAGCGCTTGGTTTGTGTTGTGGAGGGAAGCACACACACACACACACACACACACACACACACAGGTAATTTAGATGGAGGAAGTATGTCAACAGACACAGAGAAGTCAAGGGAGCGCTTGTTTTGTTGTGGCCAGAGAAAGAACAACACACACATGTACTTAGCAGGGGGGGGGGGTATGTAAATAGACGGGCTGCGGTTGAGTTTCACACGAGTTTGTGTAACCGGAGAGCGATTTGTGTGTTTGCATAAAAGATGAAACTCAGGGAAAAACTAAAAACACCTGTGCAACACTCAGGTCAACAGATTTAGGAAGGAGAGCAGAGTCAGCAAACTATTAGAACAAAACAACTAAAGTTTCTGATGAACGAACTGAACTGAAACGTCTCGGCTCAGTTTGTGACGTAACCTAACGTAATCTGAAAAGACGGGTGGCTGAAGAGCGCCTCAGGTCTCAGGAAGTTCAAGAGTGAAGCCGAACAAGTGGATCAATAGAAAATATGTAAAAAATCACAAAAAAATAGCGTTTGTCTTTGAGAATCAGTGAGGAAACTTAAAATATCAAGAATTATGAATGGAGTTTGGTGCTTCTAGAGGTCGAGGATCGTGAGCTCAAAGTACTGAATTAATAATAGACTTTATTTTTATTATTTTGTGCGTGTTTTCCCTTTATTTAATAGAGCCAGTGAGAGGGAGGGTATGAAAGAGGTCGTCAGCTTGGATCGAACCAGCGATGGTTGCGGTTGGGTGTTTGAAGGGAGGGTCGCCCTGCATTTAAACTATTAACCTACAACTACCTGAACTTTCATACTGTTTCTTTATGACGTATACTGACTGAATAGCTAGAAGACTTGTATTGTTGTTGCAGAATTGAGGAACAATCTTTACGCTCTCCAGGACCGAAGTCAAGATCTGAAGTCATGATTTCGCCTGAAATGGGTTTTGAACAAATAACCATTTACATGAGAAGCAAACGTCTCATCAGTGACACGACAGCAGCTCTCATGTGCCGGGTGGTGTTCAGGAAACTGTGACGCTAATTTATTATCGCTCAGCTGACTGACGGATGATGATGATGCTCAGTTGTGACGCTCAGGTGAGGAAGACGACGCTAAACGACACGCTCAGAGCTCATTACCACGACGTCAGCGCTTGTAGACTTGAGCTTTTATCTTCTGAAAACGCTCTGCAGCAACTAAAACATCCTTATTAATAACGTTTTACTGGCCTCTGTCTCACAGTGCATGCTGGGAAAGACTCTAGTCTGTCATATGTCAGGAATCAATAAAGTTTTATCCACTGTAGTCCTGAACCACACACACACACACACACACACAGAGCTGAGGGCATCCTGAGGGAAGCGCTTGTTTTCGTCTTTGTTTACTAAGAAGAAAACACAAGTAGTGTACTTAGAGTAACAAAGTATGGAAATACACACACACACACACACACACTGAACAAAGAGCTTGTTTTGTTGTCCTGAGAGATAGAAAAACACAGTATAAACAAAACCAAACAGAGAGAAACTGATAGCGTGTAAACACACACACACACACACACACACACACACACACACACAGACAGACACACACACACACACACACACACACACACACACACTCGGAGGAAGAACAATAGCTCTGATTAATTTCTCAGATTTCGTGACCGCAGCGTCGGAGGCGTCAGAGTGAAAAAAAAAAGAAAAAAGAAACGTTGCTGTTGTGAAACAAACACGGCGGCGGCGCCGGCCAGCGAAACAAACACACCCTCAACCGTGAGACAGCAGAGGTCAAAGGTGAAAACACGACAGAGGAGGAGGAGGAGGAGGGAGGAAGGAAACGAGGAGAGGAGATAAAACAGAGAAGCTGTGATGAAGAAAAGAGACAAGATGAAAAAGTAAGTAAGTAGATTTACTCAATTACCCTGAGGATCATTTTGATACTGAGTGTTATTCTGCTTAATGAGTGCTTTTACTTACTTACTAGTATTTCTTTATGCTAATGCTCTGATATCTCACCTGTGGTGGGAGGAGCCAGGCCGTGCTGCTGTGCATCGCACCAAAGACGAGGAGGTGATAGAGGAGTAGCTTCCCACTGCTTTCAGGCAGCTAGTAGCTAGCTAATACAGGCTAACCAAGCTAACAGTAGCATTTGTCCATCCTTGATAAATTAAATACCTGTTAAGCAGGTGAAGATTCACCTTAAACACTAGCAAACACAAACAAGCTATTGAGGCACCTTCTGTGTAAAATGACTGTTTTTGTCAATGGAGTCTGGTGGGATTGAAACGGGCGATATAATGTCTGGACTGGCTCTTTTTTTTTTTTTACCAAGCTACCAGTCATTTAGACACCAGAATATGTAAAAGTATGTCCAAAGTTTTCCGTTAGACAAACCGTATTCACAGTGCTAGCTAGCATTGTTAGCTGGGCCGCCTACGGCGATATGCCGCCGGTGAAAGTGACACCCATAAGGGTTAGCTTAGCTTTGGTATTAGTAATGTAGCCCTCTAGCCAGCTGCTGTAGCATTTTAGCATTTAGCGTTTCTTACTGCTCTTGAACTCCTCCTCAGCCCGGCTTTCAACATCCCTCATTCTAAATTTCGGTAGCAGCTCAAAGTTAGCGTAGCCTCGCTACCGATTCAAAATGGCGGCTACTTTTTTACTGATAATTAAAGCTACAGATTTGAAGATCTCTGTTTGGGTCTCTTTGGCGATGAGCCGATGTTTTGGACTTCTTCATCTGAACATCCAACCTGTTTCTCCTTCTTTGGACTTGCTCGGTGTTTCTGAAAGTTGAATCGCTCTTTGCTTCGTTTGTTCGAATGCAGGAAGTCTACTTGTCACAGAGTACTTGTACACTGTGGTCGTACTCCTTCTACTTACCTAGAACACCTGAGTACTTCTTCCTCTGTGCAGGAGAGAGGAGGTTCCTCTTCTGTAAAGAGTAACTGAAGCTGTCAGATAAAAGAAGTGCAGTAAAAAGTACAATATTTCCTCTGAGGTTTGGTGCAGGAAACACTCAAGTAAAGTACAAGTACCTCAAATTGGAGTATTTTCTGGCAAGCATCAAGTGTGTGTGTCAGTACATGTATTTTAATATGCACACACACACACACACACAGCTGTAGTGTTGTGGTCTGTCTCACTGCCAACTATGTGTGTGTGTCGTCTCTGTCAGGACATACCTGTCTGAGACTGATAAAGACTCACTCTGTGTGTGTGACAGGTCCTTGTTCCAGGTGAGTTGATTCCCTGACGGGTTGAAGAAGAGGAAGAAGAGTTCTCTTTATGAATGAGAGCTTTGTGAGTGTTTTTTTCAGGGGAAAGATGTGCGTTGATGGTCAGTCTCTTCCTCTTCTGAAACACCATCATCATCATCATCATGCTGCGTTCAGGCGTCTGAGAGAACTCCTCAGGTCCTTCACTGGTGTAAAAAGATACCCCTCTGTGAAAGAACTCCACTACAAGTACAAGTCCTGCATCCCAAACCTTCATTAGGTAAAAGTGTGAACGTGTTATTAGCAGAACGAACTTAAATGTCTCCCTGTTGTTTACATCACATGAGGCGACGCGTTACCATGGAACCTCATCGGTCCGGGTTTTAAAGCTCCTGTGGTTTGAACCCGGCTGGAGCTGCAGTGGAGTTGAAGAGGGAAGCTGCATTCAATGGAGACACTGTTTAAACAAGTGAGTCTGTCGCTGAGCAGCTGCTCTGATTCGCTTTCACGAACGATTCACGGAATCATGCGGTCGACTGGACGACCAAAACAACTGACAGAGAGGGAGGGATTTCCTCCTCTGCTCCAGATCACCCCTCCGTGTCTTTATCTTATGATACATTAATGTTGTGACTGTCGAACAGCGCCGAGGTGGAAGATGTGTGTAACTGACAGAGGCAGAGGTAGAAACCTTCGTACCTCCAGGACTGATGGTTATCGGCAGCAGCTCCCTGCTCTTCCTCCCTGTGTTGAAGCCGACCTGCTGACTGATGGAAAAGGTGCTGTTTGATGACACTGAGCTGTCCATCAACCAACCAAACGCTCCTCCTGAGAGGAAACCAAACAGACACCCTCCACTTCCTCCTCCTCTGTTTTCAGACGTGCCCTCCCTCCGCCGCCGATGAAAACAACTCTTTGACTCGAAAACCGACGGCGCGAATTCAACAAGCAAATCAAACAAACCTGCAGCACACAGGCGGCCTTTTGTCTCGCTGGCGGCCGGAGGAGAAGACGAGAAGGGCAGCAGGGAAAAGGTTTCTGGGACGTCGGCACAGCTTACCGACGTCTGACGGCTAAAGTCGAGGTTCTGCACCAAAGACCGAGAAACTTTAAAGTGACACTCGAACCCAAAGTCTGTTTTCTGACTGAAAGAAAGTTTATAGACCAGATACAGCAGTGCTGGAGGAAGTATTCAGCTCCTCTACTGCAGTAAAAGTACTTGTAACACATAGTAAAAGTACTCTGTTACAGTAAAAGTCTGAGTATAATGAGGAAAATATAGTTAAAGTATTAAAGTATTACTAAGTGTACTATTATATATTCTATGAGTACATTATTTTTCCTCTATTGATGGAAAAGCAGGATTCTACTCTTGGAGTTGGTTGAGGTGGAGCTCAGTTTGATTGATTGATTGATTGATTGATTGGTTTGTTATAATTGATAATAGTGAGAAAATAAAGCCACAATGAGCCCAAAGCGACTCCTCGTGAAGTCCAACCAACAGTTTGAAGCTCAACGGAAATGTTCTTCCATGTAAAATGACTCCAACCTTCATCAGAATTGATGATCATTTATTGATTGATGGATCCAGCTGGAACTTATCTAAACAGTTTTTGGGGTTTCATTTACAACAGAACATCAGATTTAACAAACTGTAAAGTAACTCAAGCTGTCAGACAAAGTAAAAAGTACAAGCGTTCGCTCTGAGATGTGGTGGAGTAGAAATACTGAAGTACAAGTACCTCAAACGTGTGTATTAGTAGAAGCACACTAAATCCTAACAGATACTTTGTTGCCTCCACAGACTGAAGACATCGGACGAAACGTGTCGTCATGACGCCACATTCCGGAATGGAACCTAGTGGCGGCCATCTTGTCTGGGTCCAGGTCTGAACTTTACAATCCTTCTGTTTCTTTCACTCAATGGCCCCTTTTCCACCAACATTTCCAGGAACTTTTATTTCCAGGAATTTATTTACCTGGTGAAAGAAGTCCTGGTAATCTGTGTGGATTTATTCAGATCAGGCTGATGACATATGGGGGAGCGACTGCTGTGGCCCTTCAGCTTCTTATAATCTTGCTTAAGTTTCTTGAGAGCACCTCCATCCTGTCGGCTGTTCTTCCTCTGCAGACACGCTGAAAAGAGCCTGGACCTCGTCGTCCCTCTGCTTCTAGTAGCTTCTCTTCTTTTGCTCCATTTTCCAAACGATCGAAACACAAACGAAGTGAAGCTTGTAGAAGTGAAATAAACCAGTTTGCAGCCACGCTGGAACGCTGCAAGTGTGTTCGACCAATCAGCGCTCTGCAGCACACAGCCCCGCCCCTCAAGAAGTCAATCAATCAATCAATCAATCTTTATTTATATAGCGCCAAATCACAACAGCGTTATCTCAAGACGCTTTACATGAAGAGCAGGTCTAGACCAAACTCTTTAATAGAAGAAAGAAGTCTGGGAAATCTGAAAAGTTCTTCCTCCCTACTAAGAACTTTTCCAGGGAAAGTTCAGGGTTGAGGGAAAGTTTTTTCTCCGGGTAATTTTGGTGGAAACACGCCAAGGTTTTTCAAAATCCCAGGTAAATGAGAAAAGCTGTGAGTGTCAGACGTCTCATGTGCTCGTCTACGACAAACCAACAAAACAGAAATAAATAAACG
Source organism: Pempheris klunzingeri (assembly GCF_042242105.1). Taxonomy (NCBI): domain Eukaryota; kingdom Metazoa; phylum Chordata; class Actinopteri; order Acropomatiformes; family Pempheridae; genus Pempheris; species Pempheris klunzingeri. The sequence goes on along the minus strand of NC_092024.1, from coordinate 24,761,460 downwards.
CAGTAAAAAGTACAAAGTCTCTCTGAGATGAAAAGTCTATTTATATTTAAGTGCAGTACTTGAGTGAGAGTGTGGAGTTAAAGGAGTATTTAAACACACACACACACACACACGTTTCCCTCCGACGTCTTCAGGTAACAAACAAAAAAGTTCAACCGATCGATGATCAACAAAAGAAGAAGCTCAAAGCCGAACAAGACAACACTGACCCCATTATCTACCTGCCTCACACACACACACACACACACACACACACACACACACACACACACCTTTCTGTGAATACTGGCTGGCTCCCAGAGAGGTGAGAGAAACGCTATTAGCACCCTGGGCGTAATTACAGCGACTCAGGTGACATCTTACACCGGCTGGAAAGAAAGCGTGTGTGTGTGTGTGTGTGTGTGTGTGTGTGTGTGTGTGTGTGTGTGAGCTGTCATGTTTGTGTGGGCTGAAGTCTCCTCACAGGGGAGGAAAGTTAGACAACAAAGGAGATGGAGGGTAAATTTGAGGGAGGAGAAGAAATGAGCCGACATGTCGACTTTCTGAAGACCTGAACCTGATACACCTGAGCAGGTGTGTGTGTGTGTGTGTGTGTGTGTGTGTGTGTGTGTGTGTGTGTGTGCAAGAGATGGAATTTGCAATGATGAGCAGGTTTGGAGGTGTGCATGTGCTAAAGTTTTAGCATGGACTTACATTACCAAAGTACTTTTTTCTGAAGTGCTACAACTCCTTAAGTACAATTTTGAGGTACTTGTACTTCACTTGAGTATTTCTATTCTATACTAAAAGACCTTTTACAGACTTAAACGTAGAAATACCTTAATGTAGAAATACTGAATGTTACTAAAGTATCAAAGCATCAAAATACACTTAAAGTCCTCATTATGCCAAATGATATATATGATGTTTCTGGATTATAGATCATTGATGTGTTCATTACTGAGCTCTTCTTCATTTATCTATAAATGTTTTATATGTTGTGTTTATATGTGTTTCCCCTACGGGAGCAAAAATGATGCTGATATAATAATTAAAGTGTGTGTTGTAGTTCGTGTTGTTAATCTGTAACTACAGCTGACAGGTAAATATTGTGGAGTAGAAGCAGAAAGAAAATAGAAATATTCACTTTAAGCTGAAGGACCTGTAGTTACATACATTACTTGATCAAGGTCAATGCTAATCAGATGTGTTAGCTTGATTAGCTTCAATTAGAAATGTCAACCTTACCTGAAAGCCCCTTTCCTACAGCGTAACGTTAACAGAACAGAGCCATTAAATCTGATTATTAGCATGAAGCTAATCTGTCTAAACCGTATAATCAGCTAAAAAATAGATAGAGCTTCCATCCTTCAACAAATGATATAAAAAAGTTAGCATGTATCACTCAAGGTAGAAGGTTATGCTAAGCTATATGTCTGCTATGACTCACAAAAGACCATGTTTTACTACGAGGAGATCATCGATCAATATAAATAGGAAAAACATAAGCATGGAGCCAGCTATCATCTGTAGAATAAGCTACGGTGTTAGCATGGGGTTGCTATCACTCAGCTGAGAACATGCTAAAGTTAGCAACATAGAAGATGTGCTAGAATAGAGTCATATGTGAGTCAGCAAAACTATGCTAAACTAATATGGAGCTAATGATCCTTAAACATCTGAATAAGTTAGCATGTAGCACTCAAGTTAGCTTGGTGACCTAGCATTACCCTCAACAAAGAATAAGTTCATAAGACTTAAAAGTGAACCAAATTGAACTCAGCAGATTATAAAACGTTAGCGCCGACTGTATCCTGAAGAGCATCATCACTCACTGTCATGCTATCGTGTTAGCATGGATGTTAGCATGGATGTTAAAGTGAGTCAATAACAGAGTGTGTGCTAACATGTTAGCACTAGCATGGAAAACACAGCATATGACACGTACTACTTATCACTGCAAATAGCTAAGGTGTTAGCACGAGGCTGCGGCGGGACAATAGACAGTTAACTGTGTGTCTGTGGTTGTCTGTGTGTCGTGTTATTATATGAATGTCAGGAACAATGAATACAAATGTGTGTATGTATGCTCAGGTATCGTGTGGTGTGTGAATGCTTGTATGTGATCTCTGTGTCACCCTTCCTCCCACACACACATTCAGTGTTTCTGTTTAAACAGTGACTGATGGCTCTGTGTAATGAATGTAAAGGCTGTATTGTTCATTTCAGCAGCGTTCACATATTAGTGTCGGGCCCCCGGGGCGAGCGCGGCGGCTAATGCTGGGCTCAGCTTTCCACCTGCACTTCAAAGAGAGTTAGCGAGAAGAGGGATGATCCGACCGGGCTGCGGTTAACTAATAGAGACACTCTCACAGGAACAACACACACCGTGAAAACACACAAACACACAAGTGCTCACGGAAGTTTGAACCTCCCGAGCTGCTGTACGAGGCCTCAAACATCACACGGAGCGCCTGCCCACTGGACTGTAAAGTACGAGAAGAGTTTTTAAACCAGCGTTTACATTTGGACGTTAAAAAATATTCAAACGTACAAAGTTTGAAACGACAGTCTGTGCTTAGTTCACTGTCTGTGATAACAGTGGGACGGTCCAGTGTCTGTGGTTAGTTCACTGTCTGTGATAACAGTGGGACGGTCCAGTGTCTGCGCTTAGTTCACTGTCTGTGATAACAGGAGGACGGTCCAGTGTCTGCGGTTAGTTCACTGTCTATGATAACAGTGGGACGGTCCAGTGTCTGTGCTTAGTTTACTGTCTGTGGTAACAGTGGGACGGTCCAGTGTCTGCGGTTAGTTCACTGTCTGTGATAACAGGAGGACGGTCCAGTGTCTGTGCTTAGTTCACTGTCTGTGATAACAGGAGGACCGTCCAGTGTCTGCGGTTAGTTCACTGTCTGTGGTAACAGTGGGACGGTCCAGTGTCTGCGCTTAGTTCACTGTCTGTGATAACAGTGGGACGGTCCAGTGTCTGCGGTTAGTTCACTGTCTGTGATAACAGGAGGACGGTCCAGTGTCTGTGCTTAGTTCACTGTCTGTGATAACAGGAGGACCGTCCAGTGTCTGCGGTTAGTTCACTGTCTGTGGTAACAGTGGGACGGTCCAGTGTCTGTGGTTAGTTCACT